>NW_013668020.1:57753-61028 GCF_000517525.1 Limulus polyphemus | reverse complement strand
CTTAGCTTGCCTTTATACCTCTGATTACTTTATAAAATATTCTACCATTACCACCTATCTCTATCATTTGACTGAAGTAAAAAAACAAAACTACATAGATAACAAATATTTCTTTTGTGACCAATTTCTTTCACAATCAGCTCACAGGGTTAGCACCATTCTCTCCTAGAACACTAATTTTACTATATTTCTCACTATTTGATAAGTTGTTTCTTCCCCAAAGTATCCAGATGCGGTTCAAAATATAGTCTTCATTCACCAGAGACAATTTCCTCATGACTGATATGTTTTTATAATGGTGCATTTTTGAAGTCCTAAGCATAAAAAATGTGGATTTCACACTTTTACCTTTGGATGACTTTCCCTGGGAACTGCACAGTGTATTTGCTAGGTTAATCATTCTATGTTTAAATATTCTTCTGAGTCAGGTGATAAGACATTATTAGCTGCTCTAAGTTTTAATTATTCTAGCATTGTGAGCAGGTGTTCTGAAATACTCTTAGCAACTGTGAGCAGCTCTAGCTTCATTGCAAGTTGAACCACATCCATCATAGTAGTAGTCCTTCTTTGCTTCAGCTACTGCACAAATCTTTACCCTGAATATCACTGATGACTTTATCACATGCCAGTGTTAATATTGTAGGACATGAACTGGTACCAAAATCTGGTCGCATGCAAATTTTGAGCAATTTCCTTATCCATAAAGCAGACTCTCCAATCTAGAGAACAATTGTGATGAATTTGTGCATACAGTTTTGTACCATTAACAAGATGAAGTTTATAAAAAGGTTGGCAAATAATTAATTCACAGTCTCTCAGCTTCATTTAAAAGAAAGATGGCTATAAACCTGAAATCCCATTCCACCACATCTTTGAAGCCCTCTTTGCAGCTTCATTGGATTTTGTGGTTGCTCTATTCTGAGGTGTGTAAAAGTTATCAAAACATGTGTAAGATTCTATCTTAAAAGGTTGTTACATTAGAAATTGTGTCAGACAGTAGTGTGCAATTATAGTCATCACACTGACCATGATTGACAGTAGGTGAATTAGTTCCAAGGGCAACATAGAACCTGGACATCTCATCTTAAACAGCCCCCCAAAGTCTTACGTAAACAAGTACCTTGTTTACTTGGAAATAAACAATCTCTTGAGTTTCACTCTTGACTTCAACCATAAGACATAAAAATACCTAATGACTGATATAGAAATTTTATCATAACAAATATACTCATGGTTGACTAAAACACTTTTAAATGTTTATTTTGAGTCACCTTTTCTACATACTCCTAAAAAAAAAAGTCTTTTGTAGAATATCTAACATTCTTAGTGAAGCTGGAATACTATTATATCTATAGAGAAAAGTATTACCAAGCACTACAAAAGAATGTATCAATCAAACTCTTGTAATAGTCAATTATAAAGATACACAAGGGTTATCTGTGCTAACCACCTGTACTTTGAAGTGATAAGACTAAAGGGAATGCAGCTAGTCAACAACACCCACCACCAACTCTTGAGCTACTCAAATCAAATAGTAAGATCTGACTGTTACTCTTATAACACATGCCTATATTTTTTAACACTGCATCGTACCCGAGTTTTGCTCGTTTGCTCAATCCGGAGCTCATTAGACTATTATTATTCACTCTTCTAATTCTTGAAAATCCCTAAGGGATTATATATAGAATGCAGTGTTAAAAAATATAATAGACTTTAATACATGCATCTAATGACAAGTAAATTAACTATAATCATGCTTCACCAGCTTGAAAAAGGTGTTCACACCATAACAGATGTGGTTTCATGGGAACGACTTTAATACATGCATCTAATGACAAGTAAATTAACTATAATCATGCTTCACCAGCTTGAAAAAGGTGTTCACACCATAACAGATGTGGTTTCATGGGAACTTCAAGATGTATTGTAACAGATTTATTAAAATTGTTATATAAGCTAGTATAATTTCAACACAGTTTTATATGTTGTGCAACAGTGGTTATTTTGTTAAGTGGAAGTATGCTAACCTTAATAGCATAGAAACATCCTAGTTACAGAATTTGATTTTTTAATCATTCTACTTTCTGTGTCCTTCTGCAATATCACATGCAAGTTGTTTTAAGCGTTAAAAATATTCCATTATATCACTTGTTCTATTTATCTAGCTGTAAATTTCTGAACATACAATTCAAGATTTGTCATGTACTGAGATAAAGTAAATATATGTTTGAACATATATTGCTGTCAACATGTTCTATAAAGGTTCATGTTTGTACATAATACATCCATGATCCAGTATAATTAACCTTCTCTCATCCACCCAAGTATAGCATTAAGTTCATGTTAGAATGAATGTTGGTTGCATGGAAAATTACAATAATGTGGAAATAAAACATAAGGTAGTAATGAAATAAAGGTGTCAAAATACACATTACACCAAACAAGAATTGATTTTTACGTATTGTCTTTTTATTTTGTAATGCAGAAACATTTGGTTAAGCACTGGGAAATACATCTCAAATATACAAGTGACTTGAAATAATTATCGACAATAAATATCACGATAAGATTTTCAGTAATTCCAAATTATCAATAAAGCATGTTAAAGTTTGAATCCCTATTTTATTAAGTGTCTTTCTGCGTAAAAAAAATGTTTTGTTCTTTTTATTGATAACTAAAGCTTAAATAAAATGGCAATAGTATAAAGAAGTCTAAATTCTGCACTAACTTGTGCTTTTCATTACATATATACATGTATTAAATTATGGAATGTATCACTTAATACTTGTTTTACACTGAGTACATAAAATATATTCAATCACATTGTTTCCTAGTAAGGTATACTTTGCAAGTTCTTTTTAACATAAACTGTAATTTAGACACAGAAATTTTATAAAACATGAGAAAATTTTAATTATCAATAAATTTGTTAACTTACTGCCTATAGTTAAATTTACATGTTTTTAGTCCTAAGAAAGACAACTTGAAACAGTTATAACAGTTTAAGCTTGATAATAATACCATTCCATAAATATCATCTCATGAATAAACATAATACATTTTGATAAATTTTAATTATACATCAAAGTAACCTACAACATAATTTTTAGATATTTAGTGTTCTAAGTAAAAAAACGTACTGTTCAAAATATATCAGTTATTAAGAAGATAAATACTAGTAGCATATTCTATAAAAATTGTTTGCATATAACGTATTCATGAAGTACAAACACAATAAACAAAAGTTATATATATATATATATATATATATATAT
>NW_013668020.1:0-57189 GCF_000517525.1 Limulus polyphemus | reverse complement strand
TATATATATATATATATATATATATATAAAGCTATAAAAATATAGTTTTTTACTTTCAATGACTGTTAGAACACAGGTTTACACTTTCAAGGATAAGTATGCTTCAGCAAGATTAGTTGCAGAACAATGTTTTAGCTAACTTACAATTTCCATCACTACACCACAGTGTACACAAGTATAACAAAACTTAATTTCTCAACTACTAATCACGTCAAACTGTTGTAAGTAACTTGTGAAAATTACTTAACATTTTCCATTTTCACTGAAATACCACACAAGCCTTCTTATTAAGCTGACATTATTTTGGTTACTAAGTATCTGCTACAAGGTGAAAATTTAAAAATGCTTGTCTGAGCAACTAGTACACAATTTGAAAAAGCATATATATTAAAAATCAGCTAGTTTTAAGTTAAAGCCATGTTTATATTGCAAAAACAATGGATACAAAAAATAAAAGTAGATTTACAACATGTAACACATTATCCAGAATACCATTAAGTACAGTAGTACTTAATAGTACAGATCGTGATAAAACAAAATCACCCATAACCAACTTAAAATGTCTGAATATAGCAATGACTATTTCACAATATTGGCTAAGCAAACTAAATCTTATTGTACCTATAAAGCTGCTTAAACTGCTATGTACTTGTTTATGGAGTGAATCAAAATTTCACTATTTCGACAAATTTTCATCTAAGTAAATATGTGACTTTTACAGACAAATGTACAGAATAAATGAAGCTTCTTGCTCTAATTCTTTCACAAAACTCTTCCATCTGGGGTCCCAATGCTTCCTTTTTTGTACTGAAAAGGATACTAGTGTATATATATCTAGAAAATGGATGATACCTTACTTTGGGCATATAACTAGACTTGAAGGTAGGTTGGTAGAGATCCTGACAAGTAATAACATCAAATCGGGTACATGAGTATAATAAATTTTTAAATTTTATAAAAAAAATAGGTAGGGATTATACATAACCCAGCTAGCTATAGTAATATAGAAAATTTTAATGCTACAAAAAGTATTGAAACAAGAAAGTCAATACTACAAAAACTGAGTTACTTACAGTTTAAAAACTTTTATCCCGACCTTGGCTCAGACTAACATTATTACAATGATATGCCAAAGGAGGGATAAAATATTTTAAATTATATGTAACTCAGTTTTTGTAGTTTTGACTTTCTTGTTTCAATACTTTTTGTACCATTAAAACTTTCTATATTACTATAGCTTGCCAGGTTACATATATATCAAGCACTACTTGTCTTTATAAAATTATTTTTTTTGTATTATACTTGTATTTAAAAGTATTTCAGTGAACTTTCATTCTTTTATAATTTATTTCACAAGCTTTCAGCTCTCCTACCAGAGATTTCATTTGTAGAAAATTTGCTGTGTTATCTTCATTCAAAGTCACTGCTAGAATTCGAGTCATTAGACAAATCTGAGTCATGAGTCATGTTCCTTATTCGATCCAGGGTGGCATGTAACAGTCTTGATAAATCAGCTGATTTTGATACTTCATCATTTGATTTCCAGTTGAACCCAGAGAGACATGTTTGTTTTTCTAACAAGTTAAAACATCTTGATTTTAATCAATAAACACAAGCAAATAATCTAGTAGTATTATCTACATACCTGTTTGGAACAATATTAGAAGTGTTAGATAATGAAATCATGAACAATGTAAAAATACACAGGTTAATGTTAAAAAAACATTTACTCCAAATATAAAAATTTCAAATCTTAAAATAATACATGCAAGTGTAAATTACATTATTCACTCAAAATTTAAGAACACTGGAATTTTTGGAAGGGTATCATAACATTTCTCTGATAATATCTGTTCAGCTCATTGAATCTCTACAATAAACTATCTGTTGCATAAAAAATTATATTAACAATCAATATTTGTGGATGTGTATTAGTATAAAAAAAAAATTAAATAAAATCTAGTTATAAAGAGTCTTCCATATGCTTACTTACCTTTAGTTGCATGGTTAACTGATGGAAATGTTTTATGTAGATTGCTCCTAACAGCCAATAGCTCATTCAAGTCTAGTCTTGAAACCCCACTTAGTAAAGATTCACCTTTCTTTTCCACCAGCTCATCCATTTCTTTCTCTTTTGTCATGGATGAGAAAGGGAAAATTGGAATTAAAGAAGTTTGTGGTGGAGCAGGGGAAGGGGGAAGAGAGCATGATTTAGTTTGAATGTTGAGATCTGGAAAAAATGAGTGTGAAAGAGTGATGCTTTTATCCAGTTCAGTCTGAACATCAAGATTGGGTGGAGGTGGGAAAAGGAAATTTTGTTGTTCTTGAGGGAAATGCAAAGCGTCAACAGGAGGTAAAGGTAATTCATCATCTTCCAGTATTCCAGACCTCTTTGAAAGTTTTCTATCAATATCTTCATGATATTGAGTACCTGCAGCAGCTCCTTCACCAGCATTTCTATATAAGATGTTATCGCTTGTGAAGTTTGAAGAAACAGAAGTGCCACTTCCAAGTATTAAGGAACCAGTTTCAGATAGCAGTTTTTTCTGAAATTAACATTTTAAAAGCAAAACCGTCACATCAGTTGGATGTATTTTCAAAGCTGAACTTTTTATAAACCTGCGTCATCTCCCATTATTATATGTGAATATATATAATATTGTAAAGACTTTATAAAAGGTCCCTGTTATAGTTTAAAGTAAGTACCAACTTTTCTCAAATCTATAGGACACAGATTTTTTTTTTAATAACATTATAGTAACTAGTGATTCTGCTTACATCCTTTTAAGATTATACTAATGGAACCTTTGTTTTAGGGCCAATCAAAAGTACCCAGGCTAAGTGCAAATAAAGCTGACCATGATTTACATTATTCAAAATATACCAAATGAAGCAACTCACTAAAAAACATATTCATATATAGTAGCTACATAAAGAACATTAACACCACATAAAATTTATTTATACTGAGCTGCATCTAGCATTTAATGTATGTCCTCAAAAACATCTAGTTTACAATAAGTTGAATTTCCAATATGTGAACATTTCTGCTTCCATTACCCAAGTTCTACGACAATGCAAGTTTTGTTACTCACAATAATCTATACTTTTAATGTTCTTGAAAACCTTTGCACTTATTAAACATCCTGACAATTACTACCTAAGTAAAAATCTTATGAATCATATAAGCTAAGAAAGAAATGTCAGTTATATGCCAAGATTCAACTTGGGTGCAATGCAATTACAGTAAAAGAAATCTTTACATTCAATTATTTGCTTTTGTTTCATAAAATATATGTACATATATATATATATATATCCAAAATTTTCAACTTAACAAATATTCTGAGATAAAAAACCAGATAGGAACACAAGTCACATTAACTGAATGTGCATTGGAATGTGGACAGTAATTAAGAATTTGCTTTAACTATACAAAATGTGGCAAGCTTTTAGTAAAATGTACAAGTCTGTTGTATGTAAAAAACCTGATGTGTTACAAAAGTATTTGTACTCAAGATATGCCTGGCCTGTGAACTGATGATGTCAGTCTGACTCTGAGAAGTCTGAGAGCAAAGTGATGTTCACATGAAAACTAAAATATGATTGTCTATTGTACAATTTGCATATTGTATAACCAATAGAACCTTGAAAATGCATATATACAATTTTTTTCATTATCCCTACATAACGTAGCTGGTATTTATTGTACCATGAACTGCCACTAAATCACCATCATAGATTAAAATGAATAGTTGATAACTCTGACATCAAATACATAATACCATGTTGAATGGCACTTTGTAAAAGGTCATGTCAGACACACTTTTATCCTAACACTTGCACGTAGAATTAATACTTCTGGTATGCTGAGCTGAAGTTAAGCCCACTCACATTTACTAAACAACAAACTGTAGTTCAAAAGGGAATTCTCTACACTATCCCCTTGTTGTAAATATGCAAGTATCACAAGTAAACTTAGCAGGAAAAGCAGATATAATCTTATTGTTTTAAAACATTTTATGAAAAGGTTTAAGGAAAGATCTATATTAATTTGATCTTTTGTCATAATTATTCATTCGAACAATTGACTTCAGTTTCAGATTCACTTAGGTTTGTCTTGAGTTGTTGTCAAATGTGATAATCTAAATTATATTAAACACAAGTTATTACAGCATGAGACTTTACTTTGAAATTGTAAAAAAATTATCAATAAACCAAAACAAGTTTGAAGTTTTCTATTATGAAATATGACAAGAATGTAAGTTAACATTTTGCTACATAATTTTACTTGATAAGTTATTATGCATTTGTACTGTTGGAAATTATTTTTGTCTCATAAGATGTTTCTCTATCCAGTTGTGATTGAGCACAACAGACTTTTAACAATTTGTTGGGAACTGAGTTTGAAGAACATTGTACAAATCGATTAATGGGGACGTTGATTAGCAAATACTACTAATTGACCGATTCTATACATCTGTCCAATCCACCTACATGTTTTCCATTGTTAATCATTATAATACACTTTCATAAGTCCCAAAAAAGATATTAATGTTTCCTATTTCAACCTTTGGGAACACTGTTTGTGTAGAAACTTTGGTCAGAAGTTCACAGAAACAATGGAATGATACTTATGTAGCTTTCACTACCTCACAAGTAATGCAATTTTGTCTACCAATTTACATACTTTTAAGTGTTTGAATTCAAGTATTTTGAAGAGTTCACCTAGTATGTGTAGAAACCCTGACAAATTATGGAGATTAAAAACATAAAATACTAACGGATCAGACAAGAAACCAAAAGAAGGTTGATCTTGCCTTTCAAAGTGAGTAAAGCAGAATAGTTTCTGATGGTGATCACTTAGGGTTTCCTACTCTAGTTTCTTTATGTCATTTTGCATATGTCATAAATGCACAGTTAGCAACAGGAGAAAATATTACTTGAAAATCTGGCTATCAAGCATTTCAAATTCATATTACTATCAAATAGGACTAGTAATTATGTAGTTATCTCAAATGTATTTTCTTGAATGGACCTATTAGAAATTTTCAAGGTAAGTAAATTTGGAATTTTTACTGTATTATCTTCTTAAACAGGGCTCTAATGTTAAATAACCTCTCTCTCTCTGTCACACACACAAAACAAAAGTTAATGTAATGAGAGTGGGTATCTAAATACTGTAAAAGCAAGAGAGTGATAGTTGGTTATTTCTGGCAAATTGGTAGAGAATAATTTATCCTGTGAATCACCTGAAGTTTATCAAATGCTCCAACTCCAAGACAAATTTACCAAATACTACTCAGAGCAAAATGGTTTGATGACATTTACCAGTCTATCAAAAGTTCACAAACAACCTTGCAAATTACCTTGAATATCATTTTCTCAACTTCCTATGTCTCTAATTCACTTCTTTCAGACAAAATCAACATTCAAGCTTGCATATTAACTAATCTACCTAATCAATTTTCAACATTTGTTTACTTCATTTCTAGTGTTAAAGAACAGGTGAAGAGAAATTTTCTAATCACTAACCTCATCAACTCCCACTGGTGAGGGTTTATCTTTCACAATTTATTGCCATCTTGAAATAAAATACTGTCAAGAACAATGATTTTTGCAAAGAAAAATATATTTTATATACATATGTACACACAAGCTTCACAAACTCAAATTTTACTTGTTCTGTTCATGATCTTTTGGATGGTTGTTAATGCCACTTTATAAGTGGAAACCTCTTAACTGTCAAATTCTATTGGCTGTAGGTAATAATTTCTGACTGAGAAAAACGTAATCACAGCATACATAATTACAACAGTAAACCTAGACATAATACGAATAACACTGATTAGCTATTTCAACAAGTGATTTAATTTTAGACCAAAGAAACATCTCATGGTGGGCTACTCTCAAATCTTGCTCATGTTAATTATGTGATAGCTGTGCATATACATGGGATAGAAACACCAAGTGTTAGAACTGAAGTAAGAGTTCATTGACATTCTGATCAATATCCTAACAGCTAATGACTCTAACCCTCCTTATATTTTCTCCACAGGTTCAAGCAAAACCCAACAATGATACCAGGAAATTTAAAAAAGTCAAATTTCCTCTAAAAGTGGAAAAGATATCATGCCTGGCATATTCTTTGGTCCTGGTGTATCTAAGTACTTGAGTTTCCATTGTACAAACATTTTTCTTTAAGGTAATTTACCTGTATACATGATCTAAGTATTTCAAGAGTTTTCGTTCGTTCTTGTTTCAACTTTTCTTTAACTTCCTCCTCTTTCAGATGTTGAGCTCTTTTCTGTTGATAAAAGACATTTCTACCACTATTACATGATTTCAATTGATCATACCTATTATAAAAAAATACCAAACTTTACCACAGCATTTGGTAAACTAATGCTTCAGAATTCATAGTCAGTTATATAGCATGTTCCTTATTACTTCAACAATTACCTACAAAACACAGTGTTCATATGAACCACACAAACATGCAAAAAAATATATTCAAGCAAGATTGGTAATGTAATAAATTTTTAGGCAACTGAGCTGACTTCAAACTGCCTGATTTTGTTTACTCGAATAACACCAAGAACATCTGAACTTTTGAATTATTCTGAATAGTATCATTTTGTCATCCAACTACCTCAATAAGAAAGTAAACTTACTATAAACCTAAAGATTTTTAATGTGAAGTGAGGTTTCCTCATTAATATAAATGGTCTTTTCAAATTATATGAATGATATTGAACTCTTATAAGTCCAAAATAATGTGGAACCACAATTTTCTCACTATTCAGTTAGCTTACCTAGACTCAATTATCCAATTCTTACAACAAAATAGTATAGATGGCATCTTAACTGATGGTGTTCCAACAATATTTTGTGGAATACATGTAACGTTACCCTAACACAATTCAAACTTACCATGCGTTTGTAAGCAATTTTGGGACAATTCATACATGTTTTCATAAATTACAGCCTTTTCACATTTCTAACACTTGTTTACAATAAAAAAAACACTACTAGCTGTGAAGAGGATGCTGCTGTTTCACAAACAGATTTGGAGAGTTAGGTGAATAAATGGGAGATGGATTTTAATTGTAATAATTGCAAGATAATGCATATATCATAATTTTAATTATACATATAATTTGGATGAGAATAACCTTAACACTGTCATAAAATAAAAGGATCTTGGTATAATGGTTTATCATTTTCTTATGCCATCCAAGCAGTGTGTTGTTGCTAGTGGTAAAGCAAATAGGAAGTTAGTTTGTATCTACAGAAATATTGAATACAAGTCTAAAGATTAATAGGCTCACTTTTTGAAAAACGCATAATGATAAAACCAAACATGAACGTAATAACAGGAAGCATTTATTAGACATTTTGGAACTGTCATAATTCCATCATCAGTAATCTAGGGTTATAAAACAAACAAACAATATTTGTAATTACAACAGAAATATATACATAAAAAATAAAAATGAAATATACAAATATAACATGAGAAATTGAAAACTGAGGCACAAGTGAAATAGTTAAAATAGGTTTAAATCCAGTGAAGACTATGTGATATTTAGGGATGGGAAAAAGTTTTTATGTATAATGTTTCTTTTATAAGAAATTCAGTATCATGTTTGGCTGTTGAAAGAACTTTATAGTTTGAGAGACAAATGAGATGTCCGGTTTCTGTACTGTATTGATAGATAGCTGAGTTGGGAGAGTTTGTAACCTTTCTTCCAGTTTTTATAGATATGCCCATGTGTTCACATGCTCGTACTTTAAGATGACGTTTGATTTCACAAATATAAGAGGCTTTACAGTTTCCATGCAGTGTATAAGTAGACAAGATGTGAACAATGGGAAATCAGCAAATGATCTTTGTAGTGGAAAATTTTTTTGTGTTTAAAGTTGGGTTTCATAATGACTTTCAGGTCAATTTGGGGACAGTAAATGTTACATAACTTTTTCAACTATTTCATGATAAGGGAGCTATGTCTCCTGAGATATGGTAAGCAGAATTATAAGGGAAGTTTGGGTACAGTGGGTATCTTAGGTGGTTTACAAACAAATTAGTTAGGAATGAGGAAGTTATTTTCTCCAAGAAATACATAGGGTAGCCATTTTAAAAGAGAATGTTTTGTATGGAAGTAATTTCTTTGTGAAGGGCTAAATAAGATGAGGTATATTTGTAGGCTCTATTTAGTAGACAAAGAATAAGATTGCATTTGAAAGAGAAGGTATAAAACTGTCAAACTGAGTGAAAAGGCTGGTAAATGTGTTTTTACGATAGACAGAAGTTGAAAAGCCATTATCGTCATGGAATATCCAGAAAGGGAATAGAGTTATTATTCTCAATTTCATGAGTGAAGTGTATAGAGGAGTGTTGTGAATTGAGATAGTCAAGAAAGTGTTGGATATGACCGATATGGCAGAAAATAAGGAAAGTGTCATCAACATACCTTCTGTAGAGAACAGGTTAGAAGCTTAACGAACAGTTGTCAATCCAGTTCTGTTTGTGGTGACAGAGAAAAATGTTGGCCAGTGTAGGACCCAGTGGGAAGCCTATAGCAATGCCATCTATTTGCTCATACAGAGTATTGTTAAAGAGGAGAAGAGAGTCTTTGGTCGAGAGTTCAAACATAGATTTGAAATCAGACGTAGAAAATCCATTAACAAGAATATTCTTAGCAAAGAGATTAGAAAGTGCAATATTAATGGTTTAGTCCAGGGGAATATTAGTAAAAAGAGAAGTTAAGTCCAGTGAAGACT
Source organism: Limulus polyphemus (assembly GCF_000517525.1). Taxonomy (NCBI): domain Eukaryota; kingdom Metazoa; phylum Arthropoda; class Merostomata; order Xiphosura; family Limulidae; genus Limulus; species Limulus polyphemus. The sequence goes on along the minus strand of NW_013668020.1, from coordinate 48,405 downwards.
GTGTGAAGAGTTTTTATGTATAATGTTTCTTTTGTAAGAAGTTCAGTATCGTGTTTGGCTGTTGAAAAAAATTTAAAGTTTGAGAGACAAATTGGATGTCCTGTTTCTCTACTGTGTTGACAGATAGTGGAGTTGGGAGGGTTTGTAACCTCTCTTCCAGTTTTGATAGAGATATGCCCATGTGTTCACATGCTCGTACATTAAAGTGATATTTAGTTTCACCAATGTAGGAAGCCCAACAGTCTGAAGAGGTTATAATTTCATTGTATAGCTCATTGGTTAGGCCACATTTGGAGTATTGTGTTCAGTCCTAGGCTCCTTACCTTAGGAAGAACATTGAATTGTTAAAAAGGGTTCAGAGAAAAGTTACTAGAATGGTGCCAGTGAGAATAGTATGACTACAGGACACAAATATAAAGTCTGGTAAGGTAGGAATCATCTTCTGCTAAAACAGTTTTATTTTTCTAACAAGATAGTTGGCCTCTGGAATGGGTTGTCTTTAGTGAATTTAAAAGAAAGCTTGATAACTACATGAATGATATGTGCTGGCTTTAAGATTATTTTAATAGTTTTAGTTTAGTTTAAAAGGATGGGACAGCTGAGATGGATCAATAGGTCCCCTTGTTGTCCCGAAACATTATATTATCTTAACTGTAATAACATTGCCTTGATTCTTTTATCACTGGGATTAGTATCTAACAAGAACTTATGGTCTTATCATGGAGATGGCTACACTGGCACTTCTACCAAAGCAAGATTCAGGTCTTACAATACTTGCTCACATTCCTCACTCCACCTGGTGAGATCCAATAATGATGAGACAATCTTAAAAAAGTTGGCCACAATTGGTAGTATGATGCCATTTTCAGGTTCTCAAACACAGACTCAAACATGTGACCAAACATCAAGATCACTTGAAACATCACTTGTGTACAAGAGGGTACACTGTGACTTCCCATATCACATACACTCACATAGTACACTGCTCCTAGGTCTGATCTGGCTGGCATCAGATAATTTGCCAATGGAAAATCACTTTGATAGTTTCACACATGAATCTAATCAATAAGCTCTGCAGTATGTCCATCCCAGTGAAGATGATGCCAAAACTCTGGCCAATGAAAACTATATTTTATTCTATGTGTGACACCTCTGTGATACAGTCAAAGTGTCACCTCTCCATTCGTGTCTAGTTTTTCTCCATTTGTCATTTGAAATTTTTATCAACTGGCCAAAGTGATTCAGATTGTGGAACAAAAACCTTTTTAAATCTATTAACACAAGAGAAAGAATAAAGGGAAATACACACATTAGCAGGAAACAGAACAGTCCACAATAAGTTATTCTGTGATCACAGCACCACAACTTTTTCTTTCCTATCCACTCTGTAGTATACTCAGGTCAAACTGGTTTTATTTAGAGAGACGGGGAAGATCCACTGAATAACAAGAGATGCGATATCTGTTACAGAGTAGTACTGAATTTCCCTAAATAACTGAATTTGTGAGAATGAAATAAAGAGCCTGGACACAACATAAACACAATGAACAATATCTATTATATAAAAGACACAAATACAGTGTATATACTTGCTTGGCTGACATAAAATAGTCACTTTTACAGGAGTGAAATTGTTCTGTCTCCATACTGACTTTTTTAATATTGTATTCCAGACTTCTCTATCAAGAGTATATACCAAGCTGTTTAAATCTAACATTCCTTACTTAACAAATAACATTAAATTTTCCAAGAGCGACTAGTACTACCCATACGACTGATCATTATCATTCAAACATAATGGAGGTTGTAACCTTGAGATACCACCTGGCCTACCACTGGATGGCAAAGCTGCCTACATTCTTTCACAACATGCAGCATTAATGGTATACTCCCATGGGTACCACAGGTACTACCTCAGGAGAATGGCAGCTAGAGTGAAGTGAACTTAACTTTCTTGACCACATTATGTGAAAACTGCAAACACACTCTTAAATTTTGAATAATACTATATTAAATAAAAAGGTAAAAATGCATGCTTTGTTTATATACTACATTTCTACCACAGTTGGTTTAAGTACTTTTAACATTTGGGAATTAGGTGTTGTCTTTATGCTACACCTTATGGTATTATTGAAATGCCTATATGCAAGAAGTTTTAATTTCTGTAATGCATGTATTTGAAATTAGAGTAAAATAAATGAGCCTCATTAAAACAAAAACAAAAAAATGCAATTGTTAGTAGAGCATGGGCCCATGTGAAATTCCTGCCTAGGGTCCAAAATATTCTTGAACCAGCACTATATGCAAATTTTAGAAAAAACCTGAATATACAGAATACAAGATTCAAAATGAAAAAAATGTTTGGATTAATGAAAACTAGTATATTTAAACTGTTATACATGTACATAGATCTATGTAAAATAATTCACCTACCATGTGTATAGAGTGATACTTTTCAGATCGTTCCTTTTCAGCACTGACTTTCTTTTCTCTTTTTTTTAAATGAGCTAGACAAGCTTTCTGTAAATCATATTCCAAAACTTTGATTGATTAAAAAAATAACATTTAAATCTGGTTTCCCAAGTTTCTAAGAGCACAAAACATTTGCAAAGTGATTTTATTTACCACATGAGAACCTCCTAGCCTAGTGGGGATTATATTTGCTAATTTTTAAAACTATTTTTACAAACCAAATGGAATTTGTATAATGAAATAAATAATTAGAAACATATTGAACTAATAGCAAATATACATTATGGTTTAATATAACTTGTGCACTTCCACGAAACTAATAATGATCAGTATGTGTTTATTGCTCTTTACTTAATCAACATATAACTTACAACAATCTCTCCTGGTATATTGACACATAACTCAGAAGCAGAATACCAAAAGTTAGTTAAAGGTTAAATTACTTTTAGAAATATTTATAGAAGAATTACAATGAGAAAGATTAATAACAAGGTTAGTCATTACACCACAGCAATGCAATACTGGAACAACTCTTGGTTCTATTTTCTGGATGAATATCAAAAACATTATTTTGCAGGTACAGTTAAATATAAAGGAAACGTTAACATTTTCCAACATTAAAAATGTATTTCCAATAGATACCTACTGTTTAAATAATAGCTTTCTTCAATTGTGTGCTTTCTCCTACCTGCACAATCTTCTCTCTCTGCTAGCCTTGAGGCTCCCACCTAAACTCATGTGTTTCCACATGATATTGTTGCACTGTAGCATGCAAATGAGCAAGTAACAACCCTCCACCAAAAGGTGTGTGACACACCATCCTTAGGCAAGAAAAGACACAAGAAGTGTCAAGGATGGGTGGAAAATGTGAATGGAGGTAAGTATCTATTAGAAATGTATTTTCAGTGTTAGAAAATGTTACCTTCCTGTGGGAAATGGCACCCCTTCTGTACCAGGGTATACTCTTTGCTTGTAGTGAAGAAATGTTGCTAAGTCAGGCAGAAGAAAAAGCAAGTCCAGAAACACTATATGGAAACTGGATGTGCTTTATGGTGTAGTGTGGTTAGGGAGTACTGGGTATGTATCATCTGTTCCATAGTAGGAGGAGGATTCAAACCATCTTCACCTCCATACCAGGAAGCAGAAGGGAAAAGTAACTTCCATTCCACCATCCTAGGCATTGATCATGTGTGTAAACCCTATACACATCTAACACCAGCTAACACCAGGCCACCCAACATCCAGGCAATAGTAGGATGGGGGGGGGGGAAGCAAATGTGGTGGTTCAACCTCAGTCTAAAACTAGGAGACATCGGGAATTTGTCACCTGGTCCGTGGTAGGAGGAGAGTTCTGTCCAACCACATGTGAGTGAGGACTTATGTTGGCTGGTCCAGCACCAATGCAAAATCAGATTGCCTGGGAACTGACATCGAGGCAGTGGTAGGATGAGGGAAAACCAGATGTAGTGGTGAACTGTGTGTGGTGGATCATCTCCACTCCAAGGTTGTGTCAGGAATTTTTTGTCCATTCCATGGTAAGAGGGATCACACCATCTACACCAACAGAACACCACTGCCCTACTCTCTATTGAGTGGAATTGGTTCCATTCAGTAGGAAGCCTCCATGGCCAACCACTCCAGCAGTGAAGCAATTGGATATTTTTGAGAAAATCTTTACAAATGCTTCAGTATTTTTATCAAAAGTTAAAACATTTTCAATATCTAAAAGTTAAGGTAGAAGTTATAGAAGCTTAGTATTCTGAGTATGACACATATGTATAAAAAATGGCATAAGTAAGGATGCCTGTATGATGAAATCAGGTCAAGAACTAGGCAAGGTACAGTTAGCTGGTTAGTTGGAATCGAGAATCACTAGTTGTTATAAAAATGAAGCTATAGTGAGGACACTGAGAGAAATGCTAATCACGAGTTTGACAATGATAGATTACTAATGCTGAGTTAGTAGCACTGTAGAAGCTACTAAAAAGTTAATGATAGCATCTCAAATTGGTGCTTTTATGTGCGATCTGTTACTCCAGACCAGTGTAGTTAGTACAAGTGAAAAGACAACTGAGGCACTCACCATCACAGTAACCAATTACTTGAGTTTCGGTTCTTGTTTTGCATTAGTCCGGGAAGTTGCATAGATCGACTAATAGTGTTAGAACTACTTGTGGGTAGTTGGGAATACTGTTTGGTAGGTCGAAGGAATACAAAGAAAATATGGTTTAAAAACTCATGTCTGGAGCCAAAATTCAGTAGTTATCTCCAAGAAGTAGTAGTCATCTTTAAGAAGTAGTAGTCATCTTTAAGTAGTAGTAGTCATCTCTGAGAAGAAGTTATCTTCACTATAAACATGAAGATTTCTAACCTTCAGGAATTTAATGCTTATACTAGAGAAAAGTATTCTATATATGTATTGGTCAACAGTGTCAATTAAAAGTGAAAAGTAAAGTTGTGAGAAACTAATGGTAAGTAAATGTTTAACTACTGCTGTTAACATTGTATGCTATGTGAAAAGGTCTAATAAATGTTGTTATATTTTGTTCAATGTTAGTCTTGGAATCCATTTCTTTATTCTAACTGTAAATTACCTCGAGTTAGCGACTTATGAGCTCCACTTACCACTGCAATTCTCAACTCAATACATTTGGTGTGATCGGCAGTATAATTGAAACTCCAACAATTAGCCATAAGGGCGCTGCCCATCACAGCAGCTAGGAATTTGTGAGTGACAAGAACTCCCGTTCCCCATTAAAAGAAAATGGGAAATATCTTGGAAAGTTCAGAGAAATGCAACACCTTAAGACAATGCAATGGGTGACCACGAAACCCTATTTTTAAAAGCAAGCCAGTTCAGGTATATACAACCAGAACCAGAGGAATGGGCAGCTATCCCGACACTGTTTTACTCCCAATAGTCCATCAGTAGGTACAGTCTGGATCAGACCTTGTTTAGGTAGCAAGACACTGGTGAGGAAACCTCCAGCAGTATGGTGGAACACCCCCATCTCATGAGTGAGTAATTCAGACCCAAATTGCCACATAGTATGGATTTAAACTTAAGTATACCCTGGCAGGCACTGCATGCCACTCAGCAGGATTCAAAAACATAGAAATGGGTTAAGATAGATATAGATATAAAAAGAACTTACCCAGTCAGAGCCAATAAGGGCAAAGAAGAATGGTGAAAATTAAAAACTCAGAACTATGTTCCGCAGTTAATAAGGAAGAGGAGGGATCAAATGACATGGGTGACAAAGACAAAATACAACATACCTGTCATATTTAGCCTAAAAATGATGACTGAGGCCTAGGTACTTCAACAGGCTAAAAATGTGCCTGCACAGCAAAAGAATATGGGGGAGCTGTCCAAGTCCACATCGTCCTGATCGAAATCATCAGGCAATGTCAGAAGCTTGTAGTCATAACAGTAAATTGTGAATTCCAATATATTGACTAACAACCAGTAATTGAGTGAGAAATAGAATTCACAATCAAATAAAGAAATCCAACTCAACAGTGGATTATAAACAAAACTATGAAAAGCAAAAATCAGTAATGAATATTTTCAAAACAAACGTCTGAAATCAAGTACTAGGTCTTAACACTCTCATGCCAAATCGAGCAGTGAAGATTGGGTTCAGTTGCGATAGGAGGGTGTGTCATACTCCTATTGGTGGAGGGTTGTTGCATGCTTATTTGCATGCTTAAACACAGCTGAACCACGTGGTATACACATGGAATTAAGTGGGAGTTCAAGGCTAATGGCAAGTGAACATTTGCACACTAGAGAGCAGTCAAATGAAGAATAGCTGAGACTGTGAGTTAAGGAAAGTAATCATATTGGAATTGTATACTTGTAACCATTTCTGGTTATCTAAGATTGATGTGCAAGTTTAGATGTAAGCCACCATGTTAGCCTATCTCCTTCAAACCCCATTTAGTAGTCTAATGCTATGTACATTGTTAGTGAATTGTGGAAATCAATACAAGATGCATATCTCATATCCAACTGCTAAGTCTTTAAATTATGCTCAGTGCTGTGACTTAATTATTTTCTGTCACTGTTGTGAATGTGAACATGTTTTGTAACTGTAAGACAAGTTACATGTAGTTATAATGCCTAGTAACTACTTGGAAAAATATGCAAAAGAGACGCAGCAGAATGTGGAACTGTCACAACATTGTTACAAACATCTAAAACTTCTAACAAGACAGAAAACTAGTGGCAATGTTGGGAGAGCCTAAACATGAAATCTACTCCACTTGTTGATAACTGTGATGACTCAGACACAGAAGATACAGCCAGTTCCAGTTCAGTTTTCAAAAGTACTTTACATTTTTTTACCAGTTTCATTTTTACAATTGTTTGTTATCCTATTTAATTCAAATGACCCCTCCTTGTTGCCCTTTGATGACATTTGCTATTTCATTTAGTGTAACCCTAGCAAATTCAAGAGATAATCCCTAACCCATATTCACTTGTATTATAAGCCTGTTCCACCCCTTGAAATGAATATAACTTCACTTCAGGAGAGCGCTACAGAGAAATGGGACAAGAAAGTAATGTTGAAGCACTACTGAACAATCACTATGGTATGTCTAAGTTTGTGTGCAAGGATTTAACTAACTACATATAGAACACCTACATAAAAATTTAGAAAAATTAACCAGAATATAGATATATCTAAACAAAATTATGTTCTTCGTAGTTACGGAGAGGTTAAATTAGCATTGTCTCATGCAAGTGGCAAAGAGCATTGGAAATTGCTTTAACACATTTATCGCAAACTAAGTCTTTAGTCACTGAATAAATCACTTGGAAGAAAAATTATTTGCTACAATCACAATAAAGTCTGCAAAAAATATCTCAATAATTATAAGTAAATATTTTTAGATGACAATCAAAATGGCATACTAATAAAATGCATGTTTCCTTTATAAGCCAATACACTTACAATACCAGATGAAGTGTATAGCAATGCAAAAATGGACTAATGCAAACAAATATACAGTATTGCAGAAATTTAATTAACTATTTAGAAAACTATTTTAATAGTAAACAGGCAAAACTACAGTAAGAAACTTTTTTTTTCACTTGTCCAGTCAAATTGGCAAAGATTAGCAACTTCTCACCCAAGTTAGACTTTCAGTTATCAGTTTCTAATAGGAAATAATTGTAAACTATGTCTGAGACAATAATCTTAAAATATATTTCACATGGATACAAATATTTTTAAGATGATGTAGGATGCATTTCATGAGCCTTACCTTACGATTTCTAATAGTTGCCCTTTTTCTGTACACACTATTTAATTTTGCTTTCAGTTTAGTAGTTTTTGTGCGAATTCCAACTACAGGTTCTTCTAGAACATCTTGGTCGAAGTATTCCAAGGCATCTTGGAACATTCCAGCATCTAACTCATCTATAATGTTAATAAAACAGATAATAATAAATACATCTTATACTATGCAAATGATCTAAATGCAGTTTTGTGCATTCTACAGAATAATCTTGGATTAATAAATAAAAAAAATTGTTAAATGTACAATATCACAATTAATGTTATTATAATCAAAATTCTTGGTAGTGAAACTATAAAATGCTTTTAATTATCAATTACAATAAATATATTAAAGAATAAGAAAGCCTGTTCAGTTGTAAGGAAGTAAAATATAAATACTGAAATAAGTCATCAGTTTCAGTGGAGAAAGGAGAATAATTAGGAATAATTAATTGGTTTTCACATAAAACTATCTTCAGCCTCTTTAGTTTGAAAGAAACAAAAATTAGATAACTCATCAGTTTCCACAAACACACACACACACACGTCATCTCCAACCTTTTCTGGTTTGAAAGAAACAAGGATTAAACATAATCCATCTGTTTTCACCCACTCATCTCTACTATTTTAATACAAGTTCAAGGTATTAAATATAAATATGAAGTTCAATCTATCACTTGATTCATCAATTCTCACTGTGATATACGAGTTTAAGGAACTTCACACCTCATCAATAACTCTGGAAAAGAGCAAACCAAAAATACAAGATTATATTTCTTGTATTGGTGAGCTTTGTTATAGGCATGTTATATTTTATTTTGTTAATCTAGTCTTTTACTCACCACATTGAACCTATATTTATACAGGACTTGAAAAATATGTGACTTTATGCCACTAATATATTTTTCTGATGAGAGGTGGAATTTGCCAAAACCAGTTCAGCTCAGTGGCAAGTGGTGGTTCGAATGACAGACTAGTTTCATATTTATTTTTTATATCTTAAACAGCTTGTCTGCTGAATAATTCTAAAAAGTAAAAGAGAAATAAAAACAACATAGAATTAAAACTATTTTGAGTGATATAACTATTATTTTGTAGATTATTTAGCTACAGCATAGCAGTAGTATAACTGGCTACTATAAAAAATATAGCACTAAGACAGTTAGCTTAAGTAAACATTACATACTAATACTTTGAGTTAACCCTTTCAGTTTTTCTTTACACTAGTTAATTTGCTTAAAATTAGATTATACATTATTCCTATTAAAGAACCTCCAAAACAGTGTGAATTAACTTCAAATTAATACTTTCGGAAATGAAAGTATCTTTAGTAGTTTTTCCTAACCATCTTAGTCACCTAAATGAAACCATGAAAATTAAATTTGTTTCATAATGTCAACAGAAATTACATAAAGTGTTATCTGCAATAGCCATTCCTAATTATGAACTGAAAGAAAATAAGAGACGGCATCTAGTCAACAGGACCCATGGCCAATTCTTTGGCTACTCTTGTCTGACTGAAGAGCGAGACTTCACCATCACTCTTCCAGTGCACGCACAACTCCAGATCTCAGATTTTTTAAATAATCGTTCATGAACTATCAACCTGCAGATTCACAGTTTATGCATGTTTTCCACTAGGCCCCACGTTGCTTAAAAAATTATATTCCCACCTCAAAAATAGAGAGAGAGGGGAGGGGGGTTATAGCCAATTAAAAAATCCACATAACTAGCATGAAACATACACTTTACCAGATTAAGAAGCCACACACACACACACACACACACATACCTTGCCATACTTTTTCTAGGATTGACAATTGTTTTTTAAAAAGCTGTTCTTGTTCTTGAAGTATATCTAGTCTAGTATCCAAAACACTCAGCTGGGCCTCATACACAGCTGCTTCTATCCTGAACACTTCTTCTTTCCAATTTTCATGAGATTGTATTTTATCTAGCTGCATAAAAAATATCCTAACATAAACAAAACAACTATTACTGAAACATGCATGTATATGTTAAATTTGTAGTGAAAATAACTATATATTGGGTTTATGAACAATTGAAGATAATAACAAAAATGGGTAATATGATATATATATGAAAATTAAATTACAATAAATAAATTTTGTATGTTATTACAAAAGTCAACTTACATATACTTGTAGTTTATAGTTAAAAGAAAATCATAAAAAATATAGAGAGTACTGAAATATAATTACTTTAGATTTCTTCTCTTAATGAAATGTACCAAATCTGCAACTGGACAGTCTCACTGAACCTCTACTTTACACATGTTAGTAATATAACATTTAAACAAGTTTTGTTTCATACAGTAACATACTCTTTAACATCACCGTATTTTACAACTAATCATTAATTGTTTTACTCATTTCTTAATTAGCAGTCTTATACACAGCAAGGAAACACATTCAATGGGTACCTTAAAATATTTTACATGATCATGCCTCACTGTTGCAGACAAAACATTATACAGAAATAAATCTATTATTCCACAAATAGCTGTTCCAAACATTCACATTCAAAGAGATATTTTAGTTTATTAACTTTTCATGCAATGATAATATAATAAATTAATTATGCTCAAAAATTAGTTATAGGGTAAATAATACTAATAACCTCCACTCAGGTTATCTTAGAGAAAATATAAAATTAACCTGGCCATCAAGATAGCAAATTAAATATACTTTTTCTTTTTTACATACATACTTATGAAGGTTAGAATGCATTGTTTCATCAATTGAGTAACCTCTCCCTTAGCAATATTTTCTGCCAGAAATCCAATACCTCACAAGGTTGGCCAGCTTAAAAGATTTAGGTTAGTTCTAAAGATGACTTCCAAGTTAACAACGCAAATCAATCTTTATAACACAATGTTAAAAATTAATAATAAATTCAACGAAAATAAATGTAATCATATTTAATATAGTGAGTAATATATCAATATTATTAATGAAAGAAATAATGAACAAAACAGTAAACCTTAGTTCCCATCCTAAACCACAGACATTAATGTATATGAAAGTTGAAGCTCATTTTCCTTACCCACGTCTGCTTATAAAGTTGTATGTGTTGCCTGATAAAGTGATATGTGCAGTTACAGTAGTTTGAATTCTTTCACATCTTTTTAGAAAAAAGGCATATGAAGTGTACAGAGCATTGTTTAAATTATTATTTTTTAGGTATAACAGGAGTTAAGGGTGACATCAGTGAGCCACATGGCTTTTCATCCTTTGGAACTTTGTGTTTTTAAACTGTATTTCTTTTATTTGAGTTTTCTATACTTATGATCTTATAATATGTCATCTAATTTCCTAAAACATGGAACAAACAATAACATAAACAGACTGAGATGAGTTGAATTTTGTAAATTGGTTTGACTTCACAAATTAGAAGATACATTTTAACAGAAATCTGTTTAGCATACTGTTTAGATTACCTGCTGTTCAATTTTATCTCGATGATATTCTCTGGTGGCCTTGGTGGCACTAATCAACTTCAGTTTCTCTTTACTAACAAAAACATCTAGTTTATGAAGTCGAGGAAGAGCTTGAATCTCAAAAGCAGATTTTTCAAATTTCTTCTCATCTTCAAAAATTCGATTCAGCTGTCCTATACATGCAAAATATTTGTAATACAAAATCTACAGTCTCAATACTCATTCAATTACACAATTTTCATAAAAACATTGCAATAATTAATACAAATAATGGATAAGGATCATGTTAAAACAAACACACACATAGTAGATAATATGGACTTTTCTTTAGTTACAAACAGGAGGAAACATATACTGCCAAATCATTAGCCATTTCTGATTTGTTTTTTCACCAGAAATACAGTATCATGCACTATCTGTGAGTAACCTCTTCCTTAAGAATGATGAGATTCAGGTACAAATACTATTTGCTCCTTCATATTAAACTTACATTTATCATTAGAAAATAGAATGCAATGTAGACTTGTGTTGGTTTCCTCGATGTATATATTTCTAAATGTTACAATACATGATTCTTGTGACAAATGAGTAATTACCTTTAAGAAAACTAATAACTTGCACATTCTTATTGTTCATAAAACTAACAATATATGTGATGCTGTTGGTACCAATTAACTTTGTCAGGTTTTATATATATATAGGGGCTGGGATTCTTTACAGTAGGTGTCTGTGAGTTGTTGGCAATAGATGTCAACAATAAACAGACAGCACACAGTCCACTTATTTTAAAATAATATATTCAAAACAAGTCAAATGTATGTACAAAAACTCGTTACACTATTGGTTAAACTGTTGTATATATCTAAGACTAAATATTCCAGTTCAGTTGCTTTAGAACACAACTGACAACAATTATTTGTTCTCTTCTCTTTTATCACAATACACTAGTGATAAATTCACTTATATTACTCCATGGGTTGCCAAAGTTATATCCAGAACTTCAAATAACTGTCTCCTTTTTGTCAGTCACATATGTGGGTTCAATTACTTTATAACACTCTTTTACAAGACAAATGTTTCTCTTTTATCTCATATCATTACAATATCACTGTGAAACTCACAAGTGCACAATTTAAATTAATGTTTTCTGACTGAACTTTTTCTAACTTCACTTCTTTTGTTGGTTACCACAGTTGTATCCAGAACTTAAATATTTTTATTTTTTTCCTTAAAAATCAACACAGGGTGGTTCAGTTACTTTAGAGCCCAATTGACAAAACAAGTTATTTTTCCTATCTTTGTTTGTCATGATATAAAAGACTGTTTGGTTTAAATATCAGTGGTTAATTTATATTTGTGAGTGAATATTTTATTATTTGCAAGTTTTGTTACAATAAGAGTTAAAAGCAGACAATTGTAGAAGGTTTTGTTGATAACTAATTGGTGTAGAGAATATAGAAAGTTTCCAGACGACTATGTAATAAAGATATAAATAGTGTGAGATGAGCAGGAAGCAGCACATAGACAACAATAGACCGATAATAGCAAAAGAGAATATAGTTGTGTGAAGTTAAGTACTGTAGGTGTAATAGGCCTAACATTTAACATGTTACAGTGAAACTAACAGTATAAAAAAAGATAAGAAGGATAATTTTATACCCTCAAAGCGTGGTTCTAAAGTAATTGAATAGGCCTAAGTGGTCTTTTAACAAGAAGAAGAAAACTATATATAAATAGTGTTTATGATATGCCTGTAATCTCTATAGTGTGAGGACTTTGTTGTACATACGTTTAACTTGTTCCGAACATACATATATATATATATATATATATATTATTTGAAAACAAGTAAAGTGTGTGCTGTTTATTCATCATTGAATTTATCACTAACAAGTCACAGACACCTACTGTAGAAGAATCCTATGTATTTATACTATTAAGAAATAGAAGTAAAAGCCATTTATTTCGACAATTGGCAAGAAGAATAACTTATATAAATAATATTATTTTTCTAAAATCTGACACTACTGTTACAATACAGCTGTGAAACACACCATAGAAATTACCCTTTAAGGCTAATCACTCCCACACTGGCTAACTTCACATTTTCTTTCACTAACTAACATTTTTCAGACTGAACGTAACTTCCAGTCATCTATATATATAGACCCAACTGAAGCCTCAAATTTTCTACAAACTATGAGACACTATAATGTAACAATATTCACATAAGCCAAGTAGAAAAATGCTGAAGGTTCGAGTAGCATGATGTTAACAATATTACTAAAGCCTAGTACAACAATCAAACTGCATACACAACATATGACTCATACACAGTTATGTAACTTGTCACAACTATCACTTTAAAATAATAACTCTTAAACTAAACAGTCTTGTATATCCAACAAACTTGTACTAAAGAGACTTCTAATGTTGAACATGTGTGAGATTGGACAAATTCTACTTTATTTTATGTTTTTGTTTACCATTCATTTATGATTACTTCTATCATCACTTAGTTGACATACCAATTTTTAATTATATTAAAGTGATAGCTCACCTTCTAGCCAAGCACATATTTTTAAACTTTTTTTTTGTAAGTGATTAATTTTTTTATTCCAATTGTTTTAATGTTTTGTTTTGGATTTCTGTTGTTGTTAAAGTTTAATAAATTAATTTTTTGCCCAACCCTGGTTTTAGAGGCATTTTATTTTAGTCTGTTACACTGGTACCTGAACAGGGATGACCTTTTCATATAGGATACTGGCTGAAATTAGATGGGTAGGTCAAACCTCCCTCTCCATGACCTTCCTCATGTCATCCTATATCACTATGTCAAGTTGCACTGATTTCATAGTTGTTACAAAATTAGATGAGGGGGGTCAAGAAGAAGACTAATGATTTTAGATTTTGTGTGAATTACAGAAAATTAAATAAAAGTCTAAGAATTTGACTGCTATCCATTGCCTCATATAATTGATATTTTGAATACTTTGTCATGTGCAACTTATATCAGTACGTTAGACTTATCAAGTAGATTTTGGCATATACCTGTAAAAATTGAAGACTGGCATAAAACTGCCTTCATAATAGATGTTATAATTTTACTATACAGAAAATGTATTTCTGATAGGTACTTAGCTCTTCTCACAGTGCTGTCCTCTATATACAAAAGTGTTTTTGCATACCACAAGCCTTGAGCTCCTACATATCAATGTGGTTCAACTGCGTCTCGCATGTAAACAATCATGTGATAACTCTCTACCAGTAGGAGTGCAACACATCCTCCTGACACATGCGTCTCCCTTTATTTGACTCTACTGAACTACCACTTTGAGTTTTGGCAGAAAATGAAAGCATTGTTTTCAGTGGGTAGGAGAGTACCTATTGGAAACACATTTTAAGTATAGGAAAATTATAACTTCTTATATGGTACATTACCTCAACTCACAAATATAGCTAGAATCCCACAATGAATAGGTGGAGGGACCGGTGTGGGGGAAATAAAGAACATCCTTCGAAAACATCAGAAGAACACTCAATAAGTAGGGGACCATGTGTGGGAGACTGCATCACTTCTGTAGTATACTCTATGCCCAGTGTGGAAAAAGGTGTTGCAAACATGGGCAGAAAATGGGAGGATCACATCCAAAAGTGGAGAGAACAATAGTTGGATAGAAATCTGAACCATTTGATAATGGAATGTCAATCCCTTTGATGATGGTAATGTGGGAGAGAGCAAAAGGATGAGCCTAAAAGTGTAGAGTGGCTACGGCATGACGGACCATACATGGCAAGTCAACTGCATCCAAACCCAGGAACCAGTAATCAACATCCATGGGGGTAGGATGAGGATTGTACCATCAATAAGTCATCTACAATCCAAAACCTAACCACCAAGAACAGACATCCATGTGGGGTAGGAAAGAGGATCATACCATCAGCAAGTCAGCTACAATCCAAAACCTATAAACTGGGAACCAACATCCATGTGGAGGCAGGAAAGAGGATCATACTGTCTTTACCTCAAGTACTGCAGACTTGAGGGAGATATCATACCCAACGATCTGTGTACAGGGCACATGATAGAAAAGTGATAAATCATTGTACCGACCTGGGAACCCAAAATCCAGTCAATTGGAATAATAAAGATGTCCCAGTATTGTGAAATATTCCACTCAAAACCAATCAGATAGGAACCACCCCCAGAGCCGCAACATCATCAGTATATAGAAATCTTCATGGGATACTGCAAAAGGAGGAACCATAGGAACCAGCATATTCATCCACCATGGCTCACAACATGGTAGCAGTGAACATGAGTCCAGTTGAATGAGAGAACAGACACACCTGTAATAAAGGTGTGAGGACTTATATAGATTGGTCCAGCTCTGAATCCAAAACCCAGCCACTGGGAACCATGTGGGGATAGGATGAGAGATCCCAATCAAAGGAGTGAACTGCAATTTAGATGACTCACTCCAAAGCTACAACACCCCCTTGGATAAACCTGTTCAGAGATGGAGCTTCAGATTGGAGGACATATCATTTACACCAGCAAACAACCACTGCCCTATTCTCAACTGAATGGATTCACCATAGGTTGCATTGCATATGTCGATCACATTCAGGAGGATGCCTCCATTGTTCACCACCCCCGCAGCTTGGAACTGAAAAGTAGTAAGGACTAAAATACTCCACTAGAAGAAAAAAGGTGAGAACATGTGGTGGAGAGTCCAGAGGAACGTCAACACCATAAACAGTGCAACAGATGACTATGAAAACTTATTTTGAAAAGGAGACAACTCCCGATTTATTCAATCTAAGGAATAGCAGAGATGGGAAGATATCCCCTACAGCTTTACGCATGAAGTCCATGGGTTAGTACGGTCCAGAACAGGCATATTAATGAAGCAAATATATCGTGAGGAAAACCTACAAGCAATCTTGTTGAACACCCCATCTCAACAGTGTGTGTGAAGTGGCCATGGAATTATAATTGTCAAGTCAACATTACCTGACAGTGTGGATTGAACTAGTTTAAGTATACCTGGACAGGCACTACTTGCCACAGAGTGGGATCCTTAAAGAAAGAAAGGGGACATGCCCCTGAAAATTATGAGGTATATATATATAATAAAAAAAATAACTTCCTAGTCACAGTCTCACTGAAGTCTAAAGTATGGCAACAGGTGGAAGATGATAACCCAATGAGGAATAAACAGTTATCCGATGCAGACATTGAGAGATAAATTTATACGGTGTGGTCCATATGCCCAATAGAAGGATTTCCTCCAATGGACGACAGAGAAAAGGTAAAATGTCTTATCTGGTAAAAAGACACCTGCAACAAATTACGGGAAGAAGGAGACAAGGAAGAATAAGCTGATCAAATTATAAGCTGAACACAATTGGTAAGGATGGAGGAACAGAGGATAGTTGCCACCGAATGAATAGTTGGGAATGGACACCATGGAAGGAAGCCGTGTATTCATTATAATAACAAAGAGCATGTATGGGCCATAGTAGTCTATTTGGATCATGCCGAGAGTATAGCTGGGAAACGGACAGAAGGGAAATTAGCAAGAAGGAGGAATTACCTTCACGAGCTGCCAAAGTTTTGGGAAGGAAAGATTGATCTAGATAAAAAACATATATGGAATTATATAGGGTACATGAAACAATGATATCAAATAAATCCAACCAACAATGGTCCATGGGCCAAGGTGAGAAGGAAATAAGTCTTAATGGATAAGTGAAAAATTGAACACAAGGACAGAGGTTCAAATGGAGGTAAAGTAAAGCAGTGATGAACCACATTGACATCCCAATCTGGAAGGACTACTCACCAAGGAGGTTGACTAATGTGGAAGGAATGCAACAACAGTGAGAGGGTAGAAGAGGTAAAAACTTGATGGTTCCAGGAAAAACAAAAAGTGTGAGATAGGGTAGCCACAATAACCCACAATTGAGGAGACCAAAGTTCCTGATAAAACAGCCAAGTGAGGAAATCTGAAAGACCAATAGCAGAAAACATTCCACTTATGTTGATAAACATCCAAAGAGGAAGGTCAAATGGAATGTGCTAAAAATGAAGCGACTCCCGTAACAATTCGGATCTCCACACCATGGACTGAATAAAACCAGATGTGAAGATGGAGGATAGTAAAAACTGGATAAAATGCAATTGACAGAGTATGACATAGAAGGGATGGAGTAAGAGGTAATGGTAGGGCCGATTGGAGCTGGAGCAGCTTTGGAAACCACGGCTGTGGCAGCCAGTAAGGAGCAATCAGAAGGACTTGATACGGAGTGGTGTGGATGATTGAAGTCACCCAGGAAGGAGACACATCTGTGGGTAAATCTCGCCATAAGGGAAAAAAATTGGTCAAGTGAGCCCTCACTGGACTGGTACCCGGGTAGTCACTGGTACTGTTGGTGACGTGTCTATCTGTGTCAAATAATATAATGAGTGGGGGAACCCTCAGTGGTAGGAACTGGTAAGGGCTGGGAAGAAGCACGATGGGAAACAGTAATAGGGGATCGTAGCAGCTCTGAATGAGACAAATGATCAACTAAAGATGAAAGGGTCGATTGCAGTCTCACTGATTCCACACAGGATTCTAAAGTCTGAGGAATATCTTCAAAAATAGACTGGTGGAGAAAAGGGCCATACACAAGTCCCAAAGATAAGTAGATGATAACCAGACTTGGAACAATACACCATCTCTTCCAACAACAGAGAATCCACATGTGTAAGGAAACAATTGAAGAAGAGAAACGTGCCAGAGTGGAGGTAATCAGGGAGAGGGTATCCCTCAAAAAATCTTCAGGATCTTGGTGGAGCACCTCAGAAATGAGGTGGACAGTGGAGAAATACCCTAGGAGAGCTGATAGGGTAAGTTAAAGGCAGGAAAAGAGAGAACCAGTTATCTGATACCCTATCTAGACATCCTACTGATCCTCCAGAAGAAAATCTAAATTTGGATGTTGGTAAGCTATCACCTAAACTTTTTGCCATTGTCAATGCTAGCACTCAAAAACAATTGGCTACAAGCTAAAGATGATGAGTATAAACATATTTACTCTTACATGAAAACTGGACAGTTGTCAGTTGATTCCATTGTAGTTACACAGACTGTAGATAAATCCAAACATTACATCTTGAAAGATAATGTTCTTTATGGCACACTAAAGGTTTTTAGCAATGGTGAATACAGGCCAGTTATTTCCAAAACACTGAAACTAGCAATGTTAATAGAATTGCATGATCATCCTACAGCTGGTTATCTAGGTGTTAGAAAAACAATAGAAAAAGTATCCAGATGTGGTTATAAGCCTGGTACGAGACAGGACATTAAAAATTATATGTTATCATGCTATATTTGTCAAACCACTAAATTTGATCAGAAACAGATAGCAGGATTTATGCAAAGCACTAAACTAATGAAACCTAGTGAAATAAAAGAATTAGACATCATGGGACATTATCCTAAGTCTACTACCAGGAATATTTATTTGTTGGTTGTAACAGATTATTTCAGTAAATGGATTGAATTACATCATCTCAAACAAATAACTACAAAGTTGATAGCGAGAAAACTAATTAATGAATACTTGTGTAGATATGGTATTCCAAAAACTCTTGCACACAATAATGGGCCCCACCTTGTCTCATTTCATGGATGAAACTTGTAAAGCCTAATACCACTAAAAGAGTAAATAGAAATAAAGGTAGAATGATACCTGCTTACTTTAAAAAAAATCATCAAACTTGGGACAATCATTTATCTGAATTTTCTCTGGTAATTAAAACTTCTATTCACGAGTCTACAGGTTACACACCAGACAAATTCCATCTGGGACGAAAGATCTTCCTTCCATGGGAATGACTGACAAAATATCCAACAGCACCTCAAACTGTGGATGAGTGAGGAGCAGAATTGCAAAATGTCATACAGAAAGCAAGATCCAATGATGGAAAAACTCAGAAGCAACAGTGACCAGCATTCAACCATAAGAGACACCCAGATATATTTAAAGTAGGTAACTTAGTATCATTAAGGACAAATCCATTATTTTCTGCAGTAAATAATTTTACTGCAAAATTTGCTTCAAGGTGGAACAGACTTTTTGAAGTCACTTCATTAGTGTATGAATTAAAAAATCCTAGATCAGGTGAAATTATAGGACAATTTCATGTTTCTATTATAAAGAGATACATATATTTCCCAATGAAAATTCTCTGTACACCAGAGAAGATGGTAATCATCCTAGGCAGTTGTGACACCACAGTAATATCAATTATACAAGACTTGGAGGTCTTCCTCCCACAAGACAAGAGACTTCTGACATGTCCATTTCTCATCCTCCAACAGATCCTGCTAACGACTCACCTATGTCTCCTGCTCAACCAACTCAAAGGACATTACAGTCACATTGCAGAGATGATTATCACAGTTTAGCTGATCTTCAAACTGTTAATAAACTTCTGGTAAGCCATATTTTTCACAAACAGGTGAGCCTACAATTATACGGACCCCATCTGTAATTCTAAGGTTAAAATATTTAAAAAAAAATCAATGCCAATAAGCAAAACAATTCATTTATCAATTCTCTTTTGTAACTACAGTACATATTTTTCTCACACAATGCAAGTTCACTTTGGTGAAGATCCAGACTTTATTTACAGTTTGATTCAGTACTTGCCACAGAATTTTATTTCGATACCCGTTAGAATTACATTAACTGTTTACTTCGGAATCAGTTTTGAAAATTATTTTCAAATAAAATGGATATGGTACAATGGCATTCAAAAAGTTATAAACCAGTATCTAAACTTAATATACCAGCAAACTACAGTGATGTAGCTAAATAGAAGTGAAAATTGACTTCTCAATGCTGGGATTTCATTTGGTTAAAAAATCTAATGTCAGTGATAATCCTGGAAAATGTTTAGTAAGACATGCTTTCACAATAATAGAAAGGCTACCATTTTACATAAAGCTTCTTAATAACATATCTATTATTTTGAGGTATGAATTCATTATTATTTTAATGTTGAGTACTTACAACTCAAGTACTTTCAGTCTAACCTACCTGATACAATATCTACCGTCTTCCTGTAATATTCTTGATATAAATGCAAGATTGCTTCAGTGACAGACAAGTACTGATTCTTCCATGCTTCTAAGTCCCTTACTGCTTGCTGCTTGGTACTGTCTTCTAAATATTGGTCTTCAAGATAAAACTGGGCACTTGTTGTCTTATAAAAGGATAATTCTTGAAGTTCCAAAAATGGTTTTAGATGGAAGTTATAGAGCTCAGCCAGAGCTATAGATATATTTGTTACTACTTCATCTTCTAAGGCATAAACTGTAGCTAATTCTATGAGTGATTCTGCTTTTTCTCGTAGTTCCAACAGCTCTTTAAGATCAAGAAAAGCTTTATTAACCATACTTTCATAAACTCGCTGTTGAAACTCATTCACATATTCTTCATATTCTATCAATGGGTCTTCTTTTTCAAACAAAAGAGAAAAGAGCATTTTTTTCCCACATACATCTAAAGCAAGATAAAGATATTCTTCTATTTCTTTCACTGGATCTTCAGTATTTCTAGTGCCAAAGAGAGGAGACAAAAACCCACATTCAGCTGTTAACTTGGGAAAATTATTTTCTAAATTGATATTCACTAAAGCCAACTGTTGGTGTATGTCATGTAAATCTGCAATGCTAATTAAACATGCATGAAATTTACATATTTGATCACTGACCTTTCTTGCTCCTTCAGCACATGTAATTGCCAATTTGTTTTCTCTGTCATTCCACCTAACAATAAATTTTAAATCTTTCATATATTCCTTATCTTCTTGATCAAATAAACTATCCTTTATGGTGACCCAGTCACCATGATTAATGTCTTCTACCATTTTTCAAGAAAAAGTTTCAGCAGTTATCTAACTGGATCTTCATGCGTTTTGTTTCTGCCAAGAAAATGTTTAAGTTGTTAAAATTTTAAATAAAGCCCTTGAGTATTACACATACATATAGATAATGAAAACTGGCTAAATTTAAGTAGAGAAAAAGTATGGTAACATCAAATGTACAAGACATTATGATTCTTAACTGGAATTTTGGTATCAGCAGGTACAATCAAAATGAGCAAAACATGGTCAACTATTTAAAAAAACTATTATCATGAAAACAAAGATTAAAAATCACCTGTTATATGCAAATAAAATCAACTTTTATCCATCAAAGTTCTTAAAGTAAAGAAATAAATGGCATATCACTTTTATTAGTCTCACTTCATAAAGATTACCATTGAAGATTTCATCTTCTATAAATTTTAATAATATATAAACAACAAGTATATATTTGCTATGGCACATATGAACACATTTCACTGTAATTAAAATAATTTATAGGTAATTAATTTTACTTACAAAACACCTAAATTCCATACATTTACAACATAATCACACCAAAATTATATTTCACATATAAACCAATAAAAACACCCAGGAAAAACTGTATGTCAATTTGTTTTGTAATTACAAGCATTTAATCATAATTGTATATGACCAATATACAATTATATATTATTAATTTTAACAAAAATTATACTGTTTGTTTTGAATTTCACGCAAATCTACATGAGGGGTATCTGCTCTAGCCGTCCCTAATTTAGCAGTGTAAGACTAGAGGGAAGGCAGCTAGTCATCACCACCCAGCACCAAATCTTGGGCTACTCTTTTACCAACGAATAGTAGGATTGACCTTCACATTATAACACCCCCATGGCTGAAGCGGTGAGCATTTTTGATGGGACAAAGATTCGAACCCACGACCCTCAGATTGCGAGTCAAGTACCCTAACCACCCGGCCCTTAATTAAACTGAATTGTTATACAAAAGGTTTCTAAGATAAACAATCAGTACATACCTGTGCCTCTACTCATAAGCAGTAAAATATAAATTTAATGCAAATCTTGCAGATTATGTAATTATAATCCCATTCTCTAATCAGAAAATGGTCATTTATTGCTACCCTTTCTTTTTATCACAAAACAAATTCTCTATCTACTTTTTAAATATTTTATCAACTCCATAAGAATGCAACTTTTGATTGACTTTTGTACACCACCTAATGAAAGGCTTTCTGGAAGTCAAAGTTCACAACATCAAACAAGATGTTACTAGCCCCAACAAAAATACACATATTCACAAAAACTCCAACATACTGGTAAAAAATGAAAAATCCTTTTTTTAAACATTGTTGAGAATCATTTTAATTACATGAAAAGTTTCTAAATGACTTCTGACAACAAATTCCAACACTCTTCTTTTAATTTTCTCATTTCATGTATGGCACCTTATAAAACATATTAAGTCTTTCTAAAACTAAAAATTCACAGCATCAATCAGATCTAAGGAACTACACTTTCAAGCTTCCAATTGCAAAAAACTTCTGCAGACGTAATAATATTTTTAATATATATTAATGAAAGCCCATCTATTCTTACTGAGCTAGCTTCTTTAAGTCTAAGATTCTACGAAAAATCTTGGCTGGGCTGGAACCTTCCGACGTTCCACTTGATAGTTTTCCAAAGTAGCTTTTTCCTTCAACAAAAATAGAATTTAGATATGTTCTTCTTATCATATAAAACTACCATATCAGTAGTTGTTTTTTTTTCATCTTCACTACTGTCATTTGAAATAGTAATTATGTTAAACTGAAAGTTTGTTTTCAAATTTAACTATCAACTTCAAGCCAAGCCTACGGCTAGAGCTAGGCCAAACTTGGCAGTGTAGAAAATCAACAACTGACGACAGGCAGTTATGAACAACAGTCTAGCGTAGTTAATAAGTGTTCATTTAAGAAGTATGTTCATAATTATTATTATTTTAGCCTTGGCCCTCGCTTCATTAAAATTTATGCCGCGAACAATAATAATGTAGTAAAGCAGCGAAGCATAGTAACTACCAGTACCAATGTACCATGCCACATTGCCAGCAATATTTACTTAAAATTACTGAAAACAATTTCTAAATTACTATTAAATCAGTGTTTTTAATGGTAATCATACGAATAACTCACATTGTCAATGTAATTTTATCCAATCAGACTGTATAAGGTTAAATATTTAGCAATACTAAAAAAGAATGAAAATAAAAAATATACGATTGCACATTTCTAAATCTGTTATGATGAATATATGACATACGGTGATTCGAGCCGTCATATGCGTAAAATTTCTATAGCGCTACCTATAAATATTTAATAAACGAATAAGACGGTCACAAAATAGATGTAAAAATGGAAGCCAGAATTTACGTTTGTAAAGTTTGTTTGGTATCTTTGGTATTTCATGCGAAGCTACTCAAGGACTATCTGTGTTAGCCGTCCCTAATTTAGTAGGAATATACTAGAGGGAAGGTAGCTAGTCAGGGCCATTCACCGCCAACTCCTGGGCTACTCTTTTTACCAACGAATAGTGGAACTGGCCATCACTTTATGACACCCCACAGCTGAAAGGGCGAGCACCAGGTCATGGCAGACCCAACGTTGGTGAAGAAAGTTATTGTTAGGTAATTGAGCCGAAAGCTTCTACATTAAAACAAAACAAAACGTGGTGATAGTCCAAATAAATTACTTAATACAAAGTTATTCTCTTATGCTGTTATACCAAAACAGAATATTCGGCTCTAAAACTGCGGAAATAATTTCATAACACTTACACCGTGAAACAAATAAGGTTATATTATAAGCACTTGTAATAAACCAAATGAATTAAAAGATATCTGATATCTTCTAAACAGGTTTGCAAATTGTTGAAAACACAAATCATGCTAATTATAAGAATTTTCAGATTTTGTTTGTTTCATTCACATGTTTTCATAAAAAGCAATATGTAGCATAGAACTGAAAATTCTGACCAGTTATATTCTTCGGTACAACTGTTATCTTCAGGATTCTGTTGAAGCCAATTTAATCTAGTTCACACCATAAGAGTTGTTTTTTATGCAATTTGACAATATAAATAGCATCTTAACCACAATGGTGTCTTTCATTTCTAAGTTGGCATGATGAACCCTAATACTGGACGAAAGGCCTTGTCGGCACAAGGTATATCAGATATAGTGTGGCTGACATATTGTTATGCATTCTTCGTTGCTTTCACTCATACGTTCTTAGATATACACTCGCAAATGCAGCTTCCTAGTATAATATGTTTTACCTGTACACGAGATATTCTAAGTTTGGATATTGTTATGTATCTGCTTGTTTCTTAATTTCCGGTATAAATTCTTTCCGAGAGTCTTCAGCATACAAGTCCTTTCTTGATTAAAACTAATTTATTCTTTCTTGATACAAACATTGTAATACACCAAATTTCCACAGTCGCTTTAAACTTAACAAGCTTTTTAACACACGGTTAATCACAGCGATTCACACACGTTACTTACGGTGACTACTGTTCGCTTGACTCAATTATCTGTCTCTTCAATTTATCTATTTCTTCAATCGCGCTGGTTTTTCTCGCCAGGCTTATATACTAAAAAAGTGGGCGTCTCGAATGAACTCGGGCCTCCCCGATAATTCATGATACTTCGAGAAACTCGAGTGCGCATGCTCCCAACTTCATGTGACTTCCGCTGTCGTAACAGTATATTTTCAATATTTCTAGATTTGTGGAACGAAAATTTTTTAACGGGTTGCATCTCAAATGACAGAAGAAGTGATTACTGTAACTTTTAGATGTGAAACGTGGCTATTTCTCGAGAATATAATTTGAATATATGTAAGTAAAGGTGTTAGAAGGAGAATTATAAAATGGAACTGCGATTACCTTATTAGTTTCAGTTAAACTTATGAAGGGATGGGCAAGGTATACATCAGCAGTAAAAAAACCATGCAAATAATTAAAATTTTAATATACTAAACATTTTAATTTTCCTTTAGCAATTTTCATATATTTATTAAACTATCTTTAAAACTCGTTATGTGTCTGTTATTAATGCATAACTTGTATTATTCTTTCTTTAAAAAAAATCGCTTTGTTGAAATAGAATGTTGAATACTGTTACGACAGCGAAAGTCACGTGAGTCTGGCAACACGTCATGAGCTTTTAGAACGTTCACGTCCCTTCGTGAAGCCTCGAGTGTTTACTAGATATGCGGTATTCTTGTATATAACACTGCCAAGAACTAACGGCAACAATGCAGTTGAATTGCAGACAGAGATAGAGACGGACAGTTGGGTCGAGTGCTTGTGTCGTTCGTTGTGAATTATAGCGTTTGTTAAGTTATAGCTTGACTGTGGAAATTAAGTGTATTGCATACAGAAAGAATAAACCAGTTTTATTTAAGAAAGAATTTGTATCGCTAAAGTTTCTTCGGAAATAATTTTTACGGAAAATTAACTAACGACCAGAGATGTAACAACACTTTTCGGTTAAGCTGTTCGAAGAACAATATATTAATCGTGAAGAATAGGAATATGGATGTATTTTTGTAAGAAATGCTTTAGTTTTTTTAACTTAGACATTTTGTATTGCTTGTTACAAGAAGTTTTGGTAAATGTAGTGATTATGTACGAAGCCTAGAAATTTCCTGAGTGTCTACATTTCACGTTATGTTTCTAATTTTCTGAAGTCTTGGGGGAAAATAGCGGTATCATTAAATATCAGTAACTTAATAAGTCACTTAGTGAGTCTGTTACAGTGTTCTCGATTGAATATTGAGTTAGCAAGTATGTTAGTTAGCCAGATTTGACTATTGAGTTTTATTTGTGAGTTAGGCTGATCGCTTCATTATTGCTAGTTCATGAAACTGCTATAAGTTGTTCAGTTTTCAGTTGAAGAAATAAAACTGAAGAAATATAAACAAAATAATGTTTAAAAACATAATTAAAAACCTTTAATTTAAATTACCTGAAACTAGGGGTGATCTAAACATTTAGCTTCAGTCGATTTAAAATAACAAGATTCAAGTAATAAAAATACTTAGAACAGAAACATTTCTTGGACAGTAAAATAGATTGCAGTGACGAAAGGAGTAAGGGCTTTCTCTAGAAATAATTAACAGTTTGAGATCAGGATTTGAAATACTGATATCTTTGGCAACACAAATGAATCGGTATACACAGGCCTGATAAATAATGAAAAGATCATATTACTTGAACTTGTTAATAACAGTTGCACGGAAAGTAAGCTCCAGAATGAGGGTGATATCCGCTTCTGTAATAGCCAGATGGGTCTTGAAGCTCCAAAGTGTGTGCCCCAGAAACCTAAACAATAAATCATTTGACTATAGAAGGTGGCATAATAAATCTGATAAAGCACCTCGCCATGATATAAATTACTCTACCAAGGTTAATTGAAATCATTGAAATTTGTTCATCCCATCTAAGATTTCCCCAAGAATCTTTACTGAATCAACCTTAGGCAATGGCATATCATTAAAAATCAACTTCTCATTTATCTGTTCTCTAGATATAATTATATGTTTCGATTTACTAATATTCAAAGCCAAGCTTCAATGAATATCAACATTTTGTTCCCTTTTTTAAAGTTATCAGCAAGATAATAAGACTCAATACCAAGAGTCGTATCATCATCATACAGATAACAAGTGCCACTTGGACATACTAAAAGGAAATCGCACCGTTAACTGTGGTGTAACATTGCCTGTTATTTAAATACGTTGTTAGTATAGAATATATATTGCCACGCAAGCCATAATGCTATGAGTGTCCCCATTCTGAAAAACTTTATCAAAACACTTAGCTTTATTGTCAGAAACTTGACCTTTAACAAGCACTTTGACTCCAAATATATAATGTAAGTCAATAGATTACCTGTTTGTTTGAAGCGACGATACAGACGTTGTTTACGCCTAATGATACGTAATTGAGAAACGATAATACATGTAGGATATATAGCGTTATTCAATTTAACAACTTTAGTAACAGGAAAACATGAATTATAGAGCATGTAATACTGTTCGACAAAGGAGGAAAAAGCCAAATCAACATCAAGTTCCTCGTGTATTATAGAGTTCAAATCAAAATTACTCAAAGCATGAATGAAACTCTTAAGAGTGTCAGCATTTATTAGTATTTTAAGAATAGTAATAAACCTAGGTGGAATAGCACATATAACAATGGATAAAGATAGCGCATAATGATCTAAAATGTCACAACATATGACATCAGAAACAATAACCCAGAAATTAGTGAAAATATTGCCAGTTGAAGACACAACAGCTCCAATAACCCTAGTCGGTTGATAAATGCATGGTTTAGAATTTACAACAGACATCAAATTATTTAATTCAAAAGCATGAACACGATCAGTAATTGTTTGGGTAAATTTAAAAAAGAATTCACATTAAAATCGCTCCAAACACACTAGTTTATCAGAATATATATTGTGTACTAGTAAATCCAGTGTGTCCATAAATTCATACCAGTTTCCAAAGGGTGGGTGATAAATACAATTAAAAGTATAAACGTCATTAATTGTAAAATTGCACAATTTAACTAAATTTAACTAAAATAAATAAAAATACCACCTACATGCCCGGGGGTCTGCCGAAAAAAACTGATATTTTAATTTAATAAAGGTGGTGGAGGCATTTTATCACAACACCTTGATTCAAGAAATATTAAGATATCAGGTATTAAATCATAACAAAAAATTGAGCCAATACATCATCAATCTTATGCCTAATACTGCAGAGATTTAAACACACCAATTTAAGCTTATTATTCATTTTCGATTTATTGATAGACTCCTCTTTGAGTTACTCTTGGGTGCAAAAAATATTTAACGACTAGCCAAAGTAGTACTCGGCTTCGCTCAGGTTATCAGATTGATATTTTACTGGTCGACTGTGTGTATATTGAACCTATTTTAGATATGAGATACAGCAAAAAATATTTTCAAATATTTTGTTTTTCACAGAAATCTATAGAAGTTATCAATTTTACTATATAATAAAAATATTTGCTGTAAGTTGAATTATTTGATTACACCTTAATACTTTATCATTGCACTGAGAATTTCACATCACATATAATATCATATATTTCTTTCACATTTTATCACAATGTTCTGCAAATTTTTATCTTTGCAGTGCCTCAGGATAAACAACGTTGATTGTTTTCACATATGGTGCCAAGATGAAAACATTCTTGCCATCACCAACCCTGGAGAGACCAACATAAAGTTGGCCATGAGGAAAGCATGGGCTTTGCAGGTTGAGACCAACAACCTTGAGTGATTGCCCCTGCATCTTGTCGATGCTCCTGGCAAAGCTGAGTCGAACTGGGAACTGGAGCCACTTGAATTGAAATGACAACTTAGATGAGATTATTGTAAAGCGTGGAATGAAGACATCCTGTCTTGCAGCATGATCAGTCATGATTTTAGCCTCATGTGGCATCAGCTTCTTGACAGCCAAACATGTTCCATTGCAGAGTGTTCGTGAGTCCAGATTACTGAGAAGCATGGTGGGTGCATTAATCTTGAGCTACAGAATGTGTGGTGGCACGGTTGTTCCAGAGAATTGAGAAATTCTGTTGGGTAATTGACAGCCTCATTGGTGTCTGGAACAGTGTCAACTGACTTGTACTTTTGCATTTGGACGGGTAACTGAAATAGAAGCTCTCTGTTCGGGGTATAGACTGCATCATTCTTTGGAGCCAGGATGGCTCTTTCACACAGCCACTTGGGATTATGTAAGTGATGAGCTATATTTGGAAAAATTGCATCTTTCATTTCTTGAAGTGTTGTGACTGTTTTACCAATACTTTCCATTGAGACCATTCCATCTAGATTCTCAAATGCGATTGCTTCATTTCCTAATTGGGGTAGGCTTTCTCCAGCAGTTACATCATCTATCAAACACACTCACACGTTGGTTTTAGGCTGAAACACTGAATATTGTTCCAAATGTATGAAGCTTTAAAGCAGGCCTACAATTCATCTGCTTTGGTTCTACGTGTAAGTCTAACAATGTTTGTCGAAAATCTCCAGCCATACTCTTGTTATTATGTCAAAGATCATGCAGAGTTCAGTCAAGAGCTTCAAGGGCAGCTTTGTAAGACATGGTTTACTCATTCAAAACAATGAGCTGACAATCCTGGAGGACCTTTGCTTTTCAAGTGCCTTTACCAATATTGCAGGAAACCTCCACATATTGTTCATTCAGTAAGTGAGAATTAGAAAAAAAATGATATTTTTCTATAGATCTTCAGGAAGCAGAATTATGGGGCTTAAGTGTTGTAGGGAAAACTATAGAGCAAAAAATTGGTCAAAATATTTTTGAGTCAAATCTAAAATATAATACATAGTTGCATACGTTCATAATCCACTTAGTATGTGGGCAAAGTGTCAGATCTCTAGGTTCTTTCCTCTTGGAGTTACGGCAGTCACACACACATATTCTCTTTTGTTATTATAGAAAAGCACAATCAAGATAGAGAAGAATGTAGGAGCAATGGGAATAAATGCGGGAAGGATTGGTGGTATACATATCAGAGTGTCGACCACTACAGCCAAAAAAGAAGGAATAAAAAGGTTTTAAGTGAGAGACGGTAGAAGGAGCAAGAGGCCAAAGGTTCAAAAGGAGGAATAGTAATGGCACAGAGGACAACAGTTAGATTTCAATTGGGAAAGGTAAAAGGACAGAGAAGACAAAAGTGTTGAAAAGAACAGAATAACATCGTAAGGACTGGGGAGAAGAAAACATGACAGTAATTAATAAAAAAACAGAAAGTAGTAAAGAAAGCTGCCAGGTAACCAAAGATGGTGGATACTAATACATTTGGGATAAAAAGCAATGTGAACAATTCCAAAAGATGGGTAATGCAAAGATAAGAGTGGAGAAAAGAATGGCGCAGTGACCAACCATGAAAAATACACCATTTTCATTGATAGACAACGATGAAAGAAGGACAAATAGAATGAGAAAGAAGGAAGACTACACATGAAGAGAGTCCAAAACATTTTACAAGGGACCAGACAAAACTCATGCATAAATTTGGAGTGATGACATCTGGATGGAAATGGGTAGAAGGAGGATAAAAAAGAAATTAACACAGAGAGAAAGAGGTATGGGGGATTGGAAAAGGTTCAACAGAGGAAACTATAGTTGATCTGGTCAATACAGAGCTACCAGAAGAGAATGAGGAAGAGAACACAAGGGAAGGGAAGAATAGGAGGGTAGGCTTAGAGAAAGAGGTCATTGTGGTCTTGACAGAATACATCCATTACTAGAGGTGATAGATGTAGAACAGAAGACCAGAAAAAGAGAAGTTTGGTGTTGTGGTAAATAGCAAATGCATCTATAAGAGGAGTGCTCCGATGAGTGGAAGGCCAGATGAAAAACCTGAGTATCAAGGGACTGCTCCATAGGTAATATCCTGTTAGGCTTTGATAGATGATCTACAACAAGATTTGGGTCACCTGGAATTCGACAGGCCACCAGCCATACTTGTAAGGAATGGGCCCAGATGAGAAGGTCGATGATGTGTAAACAGAGAGAGCAAGACCAAAATCTATTCTGGCAATTGAAATAGGACACAACTGTGAAGTTGCTGTTCAGAATGATAACTAGGCGGCCACAAACCACCAGGAAAGTGGTCCAAAGCTTGATATGCTGCCAAAAGTTCCAAGAGATAAATATGAAGTGTCAACTCGTTTGAAGACCATCGGCATGGAATTGCTAGAGTCAAAAAGAGCTCCCCATCTCGACATAGAAGCATCTGCAAAAAAGTGGAGATCTAGATGAGTGGTAGGAAGAATCACAACTTTTGTGGTAGTGGTTTTGTTGAGTCACCATGTCAGATCGGTGATCAAGGAAACAATAAAATGAATGAGAGAAGTAGATGATATAACAGTGAAAAACAATTGTTCCATGTTCTGCAAACAAAGAGGAAAAAGCTGGTCTCTGCTGAGAAAATAATTCAAAAACGCACCCAAAGGAATGAGATATTGAGTGGGTGCGAAATGAAACTTCTCTGGTTTGATCATCCAACCAAGAAGAGTTACCTCCTGTAGGATGCTTGTTTGGATGGAGCCAAATATGAAAATAAGCATCCAAGACATCCAAAGCTCTGGAGCAAAAACTACCATACTGCGAGAAAAGTCTCCATGGTAAATTGAGGGAGGTAAAGAAACTGACTGAGACTTGAAATATCTATGAATGGATGCCAATCCCTGTTTCCTAGGGAAGATAAAAAAGATGGGATGAAAATCCTGGAAAAAGATGAGAAACTTATTTCATAACATTTTTAGGCAATAAATCCAAACACTGCCACAGACGTTGGAAAGAAACGAGATCCCTTAGAGAATGGAAAGTAATGGGAATAGGAGACAGTGGAGAAGAAGAGTAAAAAAACAAAGGGTCAGGCTCTCTGACAGAATTTCCAGTATCCAACAATCGGCCACAAACAGAGGACAAAGGTCTGCAAGTTGAACTCAGTAGGACCTATTGACCCTGAGCCTATAGGACAGTCACTGCTAAGACTGACTGCTCCGATATCTACGAACAGTGGGAGGGTGGATGTGAACAGTGGAATGGGAAGTAGGGAGATGAGAGAAAAATAGAAAGATGAGAGACAGAAAAAGGTAAAGAAGGAACATAAGAGACAGGAAAGCAGTTATGGTAAGGGAGAACATTGACATGCAGCCCCTATATGTAACCTCAGAGAATCAGGCACTCCAGTAAAAATCATACTGTCAGAGGAAAAGAGCCAGTCAAAGGTATCTGATATAAAAGGGAGGCAAAAGCATTTGAGCAAGAAAAACATTTCACCCCAACAAATTCTAGCAACAGATCAACCAAATATAAAGTGATAAGGTCGAGGAAGATAAGCATGCCACTGTAGAGAAGATAAGTAAACAAGTACCCACCAAAAACCCCTCAGGGGAATAGTGGATTACCACAAAAAAAAAGGTGAATGGAAAAAATTATGTAAACTGGTGGGAAAATTAAGCTTAAGAAAGTTGAACAGAAGACATAGGATCTGACCCCAAGCCCGAAGAAGAGACTGCAGAGTTTGGGAGTCTAAGAAGGGCAGTATAGCTCAATGTTAAGTCCAGGCATATGAAGTAACAAAGAGGATGAGGCATGCATGAACCAAAATTGGGATAAAACTAATCAAATATGGACTTGAAATCTGGAGAGGAAATATAAACATAAAAGTGAGAAGCAACAAACAAATTACAAAGTGAAGAAGAGAAAGAAAGTAACATACCTGAGAAACCCTGTCCAGAAATTATGAAAAAGGCTAAGGTAGATTCAAGACAACATGGTTATAAAATTAGGCAAAGACTTCACCACTCACTTCACAAAAACTGAAATTTCCCTAACAGACAAAGACAAACCTGACACCATTTTAGTTGTTAGTATAGCATGAATAACAACATTTTATAGAGGATTTATCCCACATTTCACGAGTCTAGAAAGACCCTTAACAGAATTAACTAAGAAAGATGAAATATTTCAATGGACAGGTAAGAGATAAAAAGCACTGGAGATGCTACAAGACTCACATTGAAAGCTCCAATTTTAAGCTACCCAGAGTTTAGTAAAACATTCGTTTTAAGTTTGGATGCTTCCAATTTTGCTGTAGGTACAGTTTTGTCTCAGTTAGACGAAATCAAAAAGGAACACCCTGTAGTTTATCAGAGTCAACACCTAGAGAAAGATGAAACGAATTACTCTGTAACTAAACAAGAATGCTTAGCTGTAGTGCATGGTACTAAAACCTTTAGATGTTATTTGTATGGCAGAAAATTTACCATAATCACAGATCATGCACCCTTGAGATGGATAATGACATTAAAGGACCCATAGGCATATGCATAAGGCATTATATATAGTCTTACTTCTCACATTCATTAAAAATACTTTAAAATTATTGTGAGTCATGTTTAGAATGTCAAAAACGAAAAACTAGTCTCTATCTAAAGAATGCTCTTTTACAAATAATGCCTAGGTTAACAACACCTTCCAGCCAGTGGCTATGTATATCTTAAGTCTATTGCATACATTTTATGCAGGAAATAAGTATGGTCTAGTCATTGCTGACTATTTAACTAGATTTCCAGAAGCGATCTGTGTACCAGATCAGAAAATAGAAACAGTTTCTAAGGCATTTGTGAATCAAACTGTGGCTAGGCATGGCATACCACAATATCTATTAACAGATCAAAGTACAAACTTCATTTTTAGGCTAATGAAAGATATTTGTAACATATTAGGCATACAGAAAATCAAAACCACTGCTTATCACCCAGCTTCTAACTGTTTAGTAGAGAGATTTACTAGAACACTATTAGATATGATCTCTCAGCATTGTGAAGAAGATCAGAAAACCTGGGATGAGCAAATTACTTGGTTACTGTTAGTTTATAGGAGAGTGAGAACAATCCTACACAATAAAGTCCTTTTTTCTGTTACATGGTACAGATGTAATACTACTACCTATGCAAGAAATATTAGCCACATAAATATTAACTATGTGATAGATGAAGACTACAAAGCTGAAATGATGCAGATAATTCAAATAGCCAATGAACATTTGACTAAAGCTGTGGAACATTGAGAAAAACATGTAAATAAGAAAGCAAAGACCAGTTAAATAAAATTAAGTGACAGTTTTACCATACACACCTAAGGTTAAGAAAGGAAAAATTAAAAAACTAGCAAAACTATCGAGATGACCATTTAGGGTAATTAAACAAACAAGCCGAGTTAACTTCGAGATTCAAAAAATATACGATAAATGTAAACAACTAGTACACGTTAACAGATTAAAGCTAGTATGGATTTCTCAACCATATCAGTATGAACAAATAACAGATGAAACTCAAGTAAAGAAAAAAAAAGGAACTGAAGACACCAGTGAGACTGAATTAACCCCTGATGATGAAGTCATGGAGGTAGAAGAATCTACACTAGAAGAACCCATACTAGAATAAGAGGATATTGTACTAGATGATGAAGTCGTAAGTGCTGAAGATATTCAAGCTAGCATCCCAGGTGACGAGAGTAGAATACCAATACAAGAAAATATACCAAGTACACCAATAACAATGCAAGGCAATACAGTGACTTATAGTTACGACCTGCAGTTATGAGACCCAATAGAGGATCAACCAGAATTAACCCTTACACCAAGGACAAGGGTTATTACACATATACCTAAAAGTTATCTGAACGTAATTAAC
Organism: Limulus polyphemus; assembly: GCF_000517525.1. Lineage (NCBI taxonomy): Eukaryota > Metazoa > Arthropoda > Merostomata > Xiphosura > Limulidae > Limulus > Limulus polyphemus. The sequence continues at coordinate 13,937 of NW_013668020.1, read as the reverse complement.
AATGACTCAGATAAGATGAAAGCTAGTGTATTGGAAGCATTCAACAATATGATAGAATATTTGAAGAGATATGACTAGGATAAATAGTGTAAGATTGTATATACTGTTGTATATAATTTATGTTTAATAATGCAATATGATATTGTTTTGTGTACTAGTAGTAAACATATTCATTGATATACCAGGATCATTGTGTTCCTCACGTTAGGAAATGTGACAGGACAAAACGTAAGTATCTTCCAGTAGAGAACAAGGTGAGTATAGTATTTGTTGAAGAAGGGAATATTATATTATCCAAAGACAAATGGATAATTGTCGAGGACATACCATTTCCACAGTAGGTTTGGTTGTTAATCTGTTTACAAGAAGAACTAGTAACATCCGAGAAATCATTTGACGTTGATACTGACGTTAGCTTTTATCCAGGAAGTGCAGAAAGTATGATATCATATCATATGACATCAGGAAATATCTATCTTAAAGTTGGTAAGAACTTTATAGTGAGGACTAATAGAAAATTACAAGACACTAGTTGATCATCATCACCATGAGATAGATGAGCTATTACTAGAACTAAATGAGATAACATATAACATTTCTATATCCAATCGTAATCAACAGGAACGTGGTTTAATCAATACAGGTGAAAGTAGCCAAAATTCTTATTTGGAACCTCAACCACGAACGATTTAACAGAAATATAAAGGTTGACCAGCAAAGACAAATTTCCGAGAAAATGACCCACTTAATAGGTGAACAGGCAACTATTATGAATTCTTTGAATCAAACAATTGAATTTCATAATCAGGAAATAAGTTTGTTTGTTTGTAATTATGCACAAAGCTACACAATGGGCTATCTGTGCTCTGCCGACCACGGGTATCGAAACCCGGTTTCTAGCTTTGTAAGTCCGCGGACATACCGCTGTGCCACTGGGGCCAGGAAATAAGAAACGCATCAATAGCACTAGAGAATATCACTGTCGCCAGGGTAGAACAAATTGAAATTAATAAGGCACGAGCTGAAATGCTCGTCTTTAAGTCAACAAGACGAGAGAAAAAAATTAGATGCTATTGAAGATGAACAACCAAGCTCCATGCCAAATGGCGTTGATCTATTCATTATTTTTCGCATTTTTTAACATTGAAACCGTTTTTCAAATGTCTCAATATTTGAATTAGTGCGTATCGACCAATATATAATCTTTTACTACCACTATATCCCGATTTTAATGAATCTTCATTGTCATCCGTTTTAACACCACGAGTGACAATAGATCGTTGGTGTGATTATTTTCTTCTGTTTGGCACCCTCACAAATTCTCCTTCAAGGTCGTCTTGAACTTCGTTGTTAACGACAGAGTGAACAGGACTATCGTAATGGATATTATCTTTAACACTAGTTCTGGTAATGTTCTTTTTGAATACATTATTCGATCTGTCGATTTGAATATCAGGCTGATGCTTTGATTTAACATCAGCAGCAGTTCCTGAATATCTTGTCAATTTCCCATCCCCCAAAAAACTAAAAGGAAAATATTGAAAACCTCATGTAAAATATTTTGTGATGGTATTGAGAATTTGGAAGTTGCATTGAAATTGAATGCAGTTCGAGGATAATGTAACTATAACGATTAGGAAGATCATAATATTTTACCAAAACATAACTTGTAAATGATATATCTCTATCTAGTTATATGTGTAGTAATTCTTTTGTGAAGTTTCTTGCAGGTCTTCTGCAAGTAGTTACTGCGTTTATTTTTTGTAAGCTGGATGTAGGAATGTCCTCTACTTACATACTAGATTACAACAATTCTTCCATAAGGTTTGTAACTGATTTTTTTGTTGTTGTCATACCTTCATAGACTAAGAAGAAATTAATGCCATGAATTGCTTGTACAAGTTATTGTGAGTTGGGAGTTTATCTCTCTGTGATATGTTTAATGGGAAAGATTGTTGACATAATAATCTAAAGATTGCGGAACACCACACTTGGAACTTGTGACTTGAAAATGTGGTATCTTCATTATTATTCTTCCTATCTCTATCTTTACGAACATCTTTTGCTTTCAACTTACTCTCTATCCCAACATCTAGTAAAAGTTATTCAACCAACTAGAAGTTGACCAGTTTCAGACGAAACACACTCATTCAATACTTTATAAATAGAAATATTGTTTATTTGTACATTTCTGTTTGTTTCAATCCTTTGCTGTTTGAGTTTGAAATCATTTTTTGTACAGTTTTTCTAAATCTTGCCTTTGTGGATACTTGATCCTTTTCTGGTGGATAACAAAGTGCTTGAATAACATAGCTATAAGCAAATGATTTGTTTATTTTGAAAGTGCTCCATTTTTTGTGATAATTATGGAAGGCCTCTTTCTATGACCATTAAATTCACGGTATAGAGGAGGAAGCTGTGGTTGAATTCACAACATGAGACTATGGTAAAGACTAGGAGAAATGTTCTGTAAATCAAAAGCCTTTTCCAACCATGTCTGCATTCCTCATTCATCCATGAAGTTCAGAAGTTGATAGCCAATTAGGAGAATCCTATACTGTCATTATATGTTTTCTGCTATATAATTACCACATGCAGGTTGTGTCACTTGTAGATGAAAAGAATAACCAGCCCTAAGCAAAATTGTGTCCTGTGTGAACTTTGTACTTGAAGCCCTTGCCCCTATAAAATTGATAATAACTGTTAATTTTTGGGCTACTTGGAGTAAGCGCCCTGATGGATGAACAATCAAGCTCCACGATACCGCTGTGCTGAGGAGGGTGATTCAATGAGAGTGGCGGACAAGTGCCATAACATCATCAAGTACAGCAGCCATGTCTTTTTATGATAATTTAGCTTCTTAGGTAAATCAATAGCCTATTGGCTGGCGAGGCATACTAATGATGCTCCAATACTGAGGTTGATGTAGAATGCAATGAAAATATGTATACTTAAGCATAAAAGAGTTCTACTCTAGACTTTGCCAGAGGATGCCGCGTTTATCAGGATGCATGCATTTCTGAACTTATGGAAAGGAATGATGAGGGCCTCCCTCAAATGCTGATAATACTTGAGATGCAAAGCAGTAACGAAGCTTGTAGGATGTACTTGTCTATACTATTAGATGCATTATGGTGCATGTGTTATGATTCCAGAGGTTAGGTCCTCAAAGGCACCAAGAGCACCAGAAAATGATCCCCTGCCTCAACTTTGGCTTACTTAGTCACTGCTTATGAGAATGTCGATATATTGTTCATGGCACGACTGTTTGATAAAAGTACCATTCAGGTCAATAATGCAATAAATATAGATAGTTCTGGCTGCAACTGTTCCAACTAGTTTAAATTAACAGAACCTGAATTGGATCTGACTACCTGCTTGGTTGGATGTAGCAATCAGCTGGCACACAATGTCATGGTGGATGGTTTAAAAACTTTGGACTTGGTTTCACGTGGTATGGTTGTGTAAAGAGCAACACATGGACAAAGGTTTAGATTCTACTGGATATTGGACCTTCCAGGACCTTACTGGGTCTTGTCATATATTAGGTACTCTGAAGGAAGCTGTTATTTTCGTCAGTTAGCACAAACTATTCTGGCAAATGGTGCACTCGAACTTCATCTTGCTAATATCATTTGCCGAGCAAAAGTAGTTGTATCCAATCTAGATTCAAGCATTAATATCTTAGAGATAGACCTACTGCGGAAATTGCCAGTCAATTTTGCTTGTGCAACAGGTGAAGTGAAGTTCTAGGGCAGAATCACATTTTATCGAAGAACAGTTGACTGTACATGTGCATGCTGATAAGCAGATAGTGTTTGTTTGTTGGGATTTGCGAAAGCTACTCAAGGGTTAGCCATCCCTAACTTTAAAGTAATAAACTAAAGGGAAGGCAACTGGTAAAAACCATCCACCGCAAACTCTTGGGCAACTCTTTACCAACGAATAATTGATCATCATATTATATCGCTCCCATGGCTGAAATGGTGGGCATTTTCGGTGATCGATCCCGCAACCTGCAGGTTGCGAGTCGAGCGCCCTAACGACCGAATGTATGAACGACATTCTCTGATGTATTATGGATGCCCTTTAGTATGCTATAACCACCTGCTGCAGTTATCTGATGGTCTTAGGAAATTGCTTGTTTTCAATCACAGTAATTGAAGTACACCTAAGCCTCATCTAATTTAACAAGCATCCATCTGGAACATCTCTCATGGGCTTGGTATTTTTGCACAATTTTCTTCAGTTTGTTTTTCTATCAATAATGTGATTTCTTCTTCTTTACAAGAACGAGATTGTTGTTAATTTTATTTTGTACAGTTCATCAAGATATGTGCAACGTATCAGCGATAACTCTCTGGGTGAAGTAGAAGGTTCCTGAATGACCACTTCATGAATTTCAGCAATGGTAGCAGTAATCCTACATATATGAGATACTTTTTTCATCATTTATCATTCTCATGTAGATGTGTTGATCTTCTTTCTGTCTATGCTATTCACCAACTTAGAGATAACTGTCTTTGAAACTGACATAGCTCAAGGTTGGACTATGCATATTTTTGCTTTTCTTATTTTGCAATGAAATATCTTTCCACATAAAGGAGTGTCACATATTTTCTCAGCCATAATTCTCGATTTTTGGCACTACCTGTACTTGCAAATCAATACACTTCAACTGAATTGTAACAAGAGGATCAGAGCTTTAAATTGTGTCATGCCAGTTTACATGGATGGCCAGAGAAAAGGCAACTGAATATGGAAATTGTTACCCTTTGTAGAACCTATAATGAATTCTTCAAATTATACTCAACGATTTACCTTACTCATTACCTTGTTCATGTTAAAAAAGCCTTTGAAAATGAGATCAACAGAGTCTATATAAATACCTACGTCCCTATAAACGTTATCTCGTTATACTACTGTATTTTGTTCATTTTTCAGAGTTGTCTTTAACCTATCTGTTTTCAAACTTTTCTACACTATAACTCTAACTCAACAAATACGAAAACCTCATTTTTCCTATTTTGCTTTGTCTTATCATCTCTCAAGGCTTGACAAGGTCTGTTGGTTAGGACACTCGATTCGCACCTTGAAGATAGCGGATTCGAATTCTGTCCTGGACATGCTCGCCCTTTCAGCCGTGAGGGTGTTATAATGTGCGGTCAATCCCATTATTCGTTGGGTGGTAGTGTTGAATAGCTTCCTTCCAACTATTCTATCACTTCAAAATTAGGGACGGCTTCCACAGGTATCCTTCGAGTAGATTTTCGCAAAATTCGCAACAAAAGAAACAAATTTATCATTTCTCAAAGTGTTGCAACAACCCAGAGACATGAACAACCTCATCTAAAGCTTGATAAGTAAGACTAACGTAAGAGTATAAAACGGCAATGAATAAAAATATTAATGGATAGTTTGTTAGGATAAACACACATATAAGTAGCTGGTGAAAAAAAAAACATTATAGTTTGTAATTTAAAAAGAATCATAGATAAACATGGTGTAGACAGTATATACATATATATAATTACAACACACACACACACCTTATATATGTCCATGTATAACTCCCGAAAATGTGTACTCAGTTTACTCTATAACTATAAATAAACTATAAAATAAACACTATAAATCGGAACTATATGCATATATTTGCTGTAGCCATTCTTACTTTACCCAGAAGCCCTTTCATTGCATTAGACAAGAAAGACTTACTCTTCACCTGTTCAAAACAAGTTAAATCATGTTGGTTAAGGTAATCAGTGAGATTAACCATTATGACCCTTAGGACAGATGTATTTCATAATAAAACATATACTTAGAGAGTTTTTTTGCGCTGTGTAATTTCGAGCGTATATGATCACCATATTAAATCAGTAAAATATTTTTATTATTATCCTTGGCCATTATAATTAATACTGCAGATAGAGATACAGTGGTAGTTGAAACACGCGAGTTTGTAAATATGTTGAGAGTCATCATGGGAGTCATGTAACGCACAAACATCCCAGGAAAACAGAATACACTAAACAATTTGAATAAGCAAAACTCAGTTCTAAAAATAAATAGATAAAAAAAGAAAAACCTGAATTGTTTACAATATATTAGTATTAAGTAATTAATATTTTGGTTATAATATTGTGAAATTAATCTTAAATTTTTAACTCCAAGGTACTTTAAACGATGCTCAGGCCGGATGCATTCGCGTTCCAAGTATCTCGGGAAAGGGAAGCTTTTTAACAGTCAAACATTGGTGTAAGGATACTATAGAAATCTATAAAAAGGGGTGGTATACATTATCAGTTTTAATTGAAAAAGTTTCACCACTGCCGGAACACAGGATTAGCTTTACACATATCAGACAAATTTATAACATATACAAAATATTATTTAAAACTAAGGAGTTTACTACTATCCTGAAACTATAAATGTCGTAGCTTAAAATACTTAAATCCCTACATAAGGGTGTATAAAATCCTAAAAGTCCTTCGATAAAGGGTATTTAAGACTCATCAAGCCCTGAGATGGGGTTGGGGAGGGGGTGAAATATAAACAATACTTATATAGATGGGTCAATTTTAAAAACAGGGAACAAGCAAGTGTACTCCCTAAACATAGGGAATGAATGGTCCGAGAAACGATGCTTGTTTACGTACTCAGAAGAGCATAAAACATGATATATCAAGGCATCTGACTGGTTAGTTTTTATGATTCCTGCCTCACAATTACAGCTACGATCTTAAATACTTCGTTACTACATGAAGTTTTTTTTTTTCACATATACTTTGGATTTGGGCCTTTAGTGTGACTTAAATAGACTCTTTTATCATTGTGATGTGTATTTTTGGACCGTGGTGGACAAACTGTGGGGTACCTCCCTCCAATGGGGACGCGCAACTATGACTATAGAAGCATATGAATTATATTTAACAAATTAAAAATAAAGAAGTTTTAAAAACTATTATTACTATTATTAACTAATATAGTAACAACAACTAACGTGTACAGTATATACAGAAATAGGTTAAGGTGGGAAGATACACCAGCATGAGAATTGCAAAAGAAACAAGTAGAGTTTAGATAAATAGTTTTGTATTAGAAGAGTTTCGTACAAATGTCTTCACTCAAAGCATAGGAAATCTAACACATTTTCGGGGGGTTAGTGGCTGATGGCTATGTCAAAACACCGCACCTCACTGTTTACTTGAAATAAGTTGAAATCTGTAAATTACGAAACAAGATAGTTACCATTCAAACCACTGATTGTATTGCTTTATTTTATAAGAGGAACCGAGTGAACAGGTGATGCTGAACAGTGTCCCTGAACTTTATTAAAATCTATACTTTAACCCCCCCACACACACACTTAACTAGTTAAACCTCCATTGTATTTATTGTTTTATTTATGTGCATTTTTAATTTTTGTCGCTAGCTAAAGAAGAGATTTGATTAATTAGGGAGCAGAGATGCATTAGCTATGTAAATCGGAAGCTCTAATTGTCATATTATAATGATAATGTTTATAAACCAATGATAAGGGAATGTAGCGTGTAGTCATAGCAATATTCCATGCAAAACAAAACACAACTGTTGACTGGATGGCAGAGATATCATGAGATTTTTAGGACTTTTGGCAGCTTGTTAGTTTCAAGTTTTGGGCTTGTTGTACATATATTAGTTTGTAAAAAACACGGAAGATTGGGTATTACATATCGACAAAAACCGATATCATGTTTCTTCGCTTGGTTTGTTTTGAATTTCGCTCAAAGATACACGAGGGCTATCTGTATTAGCCGTCCCTAATTTAGCAGTGAAAGACTAGAGGGAAGGCAGATAGTCATCACCACCCACCGCCAACTCTTGGGCTGCTCCTTTACCGCCGAATAGTGGGGTTGATCGTCACATTATAACGTCCCCACGACTGAAAGAGCAAGCATGTTTGGTGGGACGGGGATTCAAATCCAAGACCTATAAATTTCAAGTCGAGAGCCCTAACCACCCGACCATGCCAGGGCCGTGATGGCTCAAAAGTAAACAAACAGAATTGATAGCTCTATGACTCTGTTTACTTTTCTACTGCTTCTATCGGTAAATTCAACACGAAATAGAAAAATACAAGTAAAATGCTTAAGCACTAGGAAAATTATTTTAAGTTTGGTTTCACTTACAAAGTTGTTAATAACGAGAAATTATCGCAGTGCGTTATTTGTTCACAGATTTTAGATAACGACAGCATGAAACCAAATAAGCTTACAAGGCATTCGAAAACCAAACTCCCTGAGCATGTGGGTAAAACCATTGAGTTCTTCAAGCGACATGTTAAAAAATTGAAAGGGCAAAACATCTTGCTTGAAAAACAAGTCACTTTTCCATCAAAAGCATTTGAAGCTTCTTATTTGATTGAGAAATGTATGAATCCACACAATATAGGACAAACATTGATTACCTCCTCCTGGGGTAAAAACGTGTGGATCATGCATGGAGAGAGATGTGGTGAAACCCTTCATGTGACAGTGTCAAAAGGCGTATAGATGTAATCTTTGCTGACATAAAAATGCAATTGATAATATGCATCCAGTACAGTCTAAAATTCACCGTACAACTTAACGAAACCACAAATGTTGCAGACTTAGATTAGCTCTTGCTGTTTGTACTATGTTGTTACGAAGAGGAAATGCGTGAAGAGTTTCTGTTTTGACAAGCACTGGAAAGAAGAGCTACAGGGGAAGCCATCTTCTCTTTTTTTGATGAGTTTTTCGCCCAAAACAATCTTTCTTGGATTGTGTTGGCGTGTGTACTGATATAACAGCTGCATTTATGGCAAACAAGAAATGGTTCAGAGCCAAAGTGCTCTTACTCTAGGTTTAAAATTTACACATTGTATCATACATAAGGAAACACTAGCTTCAAATAAGTTGACGCCTGAAGCAAACCAAGTGCTAAAAGATGCTGTGAGTGTTGTGAACTTTGTGAAATCAAGATTTTTTTTACAGCAGTATGTTTCATTTTTTGTGGAGAATGGAATCTATGTATGGTAAACTTTTGCTTCATACAAAAGAGCGTGCGCTGGTTGTCTAGTGGGAAGCTACTCGGTCTTATTTTGCAGCTGAAAGGCGACTTCGTAATTTTTGGTTAGGCTGCATTTCCACACTAGCAGCACATTTTATGAATGAAATGTTGTTTTTAGTACTGTTCTACTTGGCTGATAATTTGATAAGAACTTTAATTTATCATTACATTTCACAAAAAAACTTGTGCTGGGGAAAAACCAGTTTGAGAAAGGAAACAAAGTTTTTCCTTGCCTCTGAAGAAAACGAGTTAAATCATAGTCTTATTCATGGCGTTAATTTTATTCATTACGAAAAACTTCAATATCAATTTGCAGATCAATTTCAAGAATCAATGGAAGAACACAATTGGATCCAGAATCCATTTAATGGCAGCATAACTCCCCATCTGCTAATGGCAGCTCAAGAAAAGCTCATAGAACTATCTAGTGATAAATATCTTGGCAGCTCGTGGATTCTAGTTCAAAGAATATGGTGACGTGTCAAGAAGTGATTGATATGCTTTTGACTTTCATATCGATACACTTGTGTGAGTCAGCATTTTCTGCTCTGAAAGCAATAAAAATAAAATAATGATCTTGTCTGCAAGAAAAGGAGAATTTTCGAGTTGCTATATCAACAAATCAGACAAGGATGAACCTCATTTTATCCAAAGTTAAAGCCCATCCTTCACACTAAATTGATGGTGAGTAACCTGAAACGGTTTGCTTTATGCTATGTTTCATGTTTATACGGGGTGGGGTTGGGGGCACAACAAAATACATGTTTAAAAAGAGGACGCCATAAAAAAAAGTTTGCTCACTGCTGCTTTGGGACACCACTTGTCACGCCTAATGGAAACAAGACATTCCTTGATTTTCATTTTACCATTATGAAACTTATGGCCTCTCCTCCTGTTACATTAAGGGACACAACAATACGTTGGTAGCATTTTTGAAAAACAAAATCACGGGCACTCTCTAAACAGTTCTGGCAAGCTCATAGGAACGCATATACGATAGTATCGATTCGGACACATCCCAGTTTTGGACACGTTTGGGCAGATCCCTCAGATTTGAAACTGGGAATTTGTAGTCTTTTTCTTTGGGTTAGGACCAATTTTAGCCGTCAAATAGAACTTAATTTACCGTTTCAATGCTTTTGTAATTCAATAAAAATTTCTATAACGAGAATGCCTATTTGAATGCTTCTAATGTCTATTCTCAGGTTGCATCATACAATCACACACGACTTCATACCAAATATGAAATAGTATTAAAAGTAAAAAAAAAAAACTGCTTAGGCTAAAAATACCCACATGCTAGGCAGCATGACAATATCCCGGGCGTGACCTAGTGGTTAGCATGCCAGGCTGCTAATAGAAGGCCTAGCGTTCGAGATACGATATCGCTGAACATATAATTCCTAGCACTTTTAACTGTGAGTTCCTTACAAGACTGTCAGGGAATCTCCTTATTTGGTTCAAAGATCTAGAAGCGGAGAATGCGGTTGACTGCTTGCCCTCCCAGTGGTTCAAAATTGGGGCGGTTATACCTGAATCGCAAGGGTCTCTGATCAAGCTGTTTAATTTGAGTGTCGCATAAGGTCGCTTAGAAATACCTGTATCTGCAAGCCACCTCCACAACCGATATTTGGAGGCACTTTATAAATGTAGCTGCTGATAAGAATCTGTAGCCGCACTTACTATTTACATAACACGTGTTATTTTCTTCATCTTATTTATCTAAAGAGGTTTTACAGGCAAACGCGTGTTATTAGATTTTATATTTATAGTCTTTCGAACGATAATATTTTTTTACGTTTGTAGTACGTGCTTCAAAGGAAGAGCGGAACTTTCGCTATTCTAATTATGTTTTTTGGAATTGGCTTCAGACATTAACTGTACAAGAGCGCAAGTTAATAATTGCGGGAAATTAACTTAGCGAATTCTTTACCAGTGACTTAGTGCAACAACCAACTACAAGATTGGCCCTCTTTTTAATACGTTTAGGCCCATCCTCACGCTTCTAGTGTAATCAGGTTTTTATACTAATGTGTCAATCTGTTTAAAAGTCTCAACGTTTTAAAGCAAAAGTATTATCAGCTAGCTATACGTCTAGAACACTTATAGGTAAGGCCTAACCACTTTCAGCTCGACATAAAAATATATTAGACAGTGGCAGGGTGGTTCAAAAAATCATTATTTAATCATAATGTGTTGAACAGAGCCGTCTTAATGATTCTAAAGACTCCTGGGCACTCTATATTGTATAAAATAAATGTTCTTGCTAATTGAGCTATTTTGTTCTACCTTACGAGTTCCATTTTTTTTCTCTCTTTCGGTTTGAGACATGAATCAAGGAGATTGAGAAACATTCGGAAATTCGTCTTTCTTTGAAAACGTTTTTCACAAATTGTACTCCTAACTTAACTCGGTTCCCCCAGGGGGATCAGCGGTAAGTTTACAGAAGTAAAATGCTAAAATCCGGGGTTTGGTTACCCGCGGTGGACAGGATGCAGATACTTAACATTTATGATATATATATATATGTGTGTGTGTGTGTGGTATTTAAGGTAAAACCGACTTCCCAACAAGTTTTACTGATAGAAACGCTCCTGAAAATCTGCAGGTTGAGCACAGTGATTTAAGTGAACTTCCCGAATGAGAATATTCGACTGAGTTGAAAATAGTGGAAATAGGAGAGTCTGGAACATTAAATAAAATGAACTAAAATTTTTCTTCACTAGAGCACAAAAACACTGAAACCTGAGTGCACACCCACTTGCGATGACAGCCAGTCTTCACTTCAAGTTAATCTTGAAGTTTTCCTTCTCGCAAGATGGATGACCTCAACACTGAACGAACTTCAAAAGGCCTTTTTTTCTACAGAAACTGGAAGAAAACCGATAAAAAGAAAACGCTTGGATTCCAAACATCAACTTGCTTTCTTTGTCCATCAACTTTGTAGCATGAACTCGTGACCTCTCTTCCCCGACAGCATTGGTTGACTATTAAGGTCAGTTGACGTTATACTTTGGTCGGCAAAGGATATTTCAGTTCTGACTACTGTAGTTTCAACCCAGGTTCAAAATACACTGACGTCACAAAAGGTGACTAGAACAAGATAATATTATACATCTTGGGCCATGTGTTGCTTTTATGACAATGCAGAAACTAAATAATAAATATTTTAAGAAACGATTATATCACTAAAGATGGTATAGGACATGGTATGCCTGCATAATACATAACAATATATTTATCTAAAAACATATACACACATTGCTGCTGGGAACCCCTTTCAGCTAGTGGCTTTAGTGCCCAGTTTAGCTATGCCTTAAGACGTCACTGCGTAATGTCAGTATATATGTCTGTTTTAAAAGAAAGGAAGTCAGAGTATCGTTATAATCAATATTTATATTCAATATTGTTTATTCTGCTAATTTTGGGATATTCTTTAATTACTGCTTTTCCTACTGCTTAAAGCAGTACACATTTATCTACCTTTTAAACAAAAGAAGAGAATAAAACGTTTGGAAGATCTTCATTGTCCTTTTTAAAATGTACGATTTAGATACATAGGAAATAACAAAATCAAAAATCAGTTAACTGGTAAAGCTATTACAAAAGCCTGAAGATATCGATTTTTTAGATCTGCTGTATTTTTTAATTCAATTGCATTTCTATTTTTATTATAATTTCGAGTTCCTGAATTTAAACGTTGGTTTCAGAATTTAATTTTTCCTCTCAATTTTACTATTATTATTATTTACTTATTTATTTGCTAGTGAACGTTTCTGTACGCTTCTGTAACCAACTGGCTAACCAGTTCACCAGCCATTAAAGCTCGTAGTAACAGAGATAACAATTACTCGTCTTCCAGACATCCCAATAACAACAAGGCAATTACAGTACGAAGTTAGAGAGCCACTATGTATAAAGTTGTGCCTAAATGTGACATCTTTCTTTTTTATACTTTATTAAGTGTACTTATACCTACAGTATTATTTACAGTGAATGATTAAGCTTGAGCTGTTTGGGCGACCAAAGGGGCCCATACAGAAACAAAAAAAAATTATAAATCATATGAAAGTTATAAATATCTCATTATGTTAACTCTCTCAATACAGGCTCGGTCCCAGCGACCGGCCACGTGACCATTTTGTACTACTACTACTAGTATATAGTTTTATTATGATAACTTTCAGTAAATTATGTGTATCTTCAGAAAATTTGGCGACGTTTAGTAAACAGTACACGTCGTTTGTAAACAAAAAAATCATTTTTTTAATGAAGTGTTTTTACTAAAGATTTGCCCATGAATATATATGGTCATTTTTTTTACTAATCGGAGTGCAAAGTAATATTTATGTTAAGGTTAAAATTAATTGGATTAGTCTCAAAGTCTCTAATTTCAATTGTATAATCTTTAAAACCTCCTAAATAAATTACAAGCATTTTTATAAGAAAAACCTCCAAATCTGTTATTTCCTCTACTTTAACTCTATATAAAGCTGGTCATTTTGACCGACCTCATAACCACGAAAAAATCAAAATATTTTTTTCTTTCTAGAATGACTTCAAGTTGTAGCATGAAACTACATTTGTTCTTCCCAAATAGTCATAAACTCATAACAGTATACATTGTAACGAATTTGTTATTATATATTTATATTAATATCAACGTTTGTTTGGATTATATTTATATTTAGAAACATACATAGCGTATACTGTTAAATATGTATTGCGAAACTCCTGCCTATTCTCGAGAGTAAGAATCAACAATATATGCATATACGTAAACGCTTATATGTAGTTCAGTATTGTTACATAATCTGAATTTTCTAGAAACCTTCCCACGACTATAAATATAACCAATGCAATGC
>NW_013668019.1:181777-184741 GCF_000517525.1 Limulus polyphemus | reverse complement strand
TCCATTCTGAGTTTCCTTGTGAACGAGTAGAATCATTTCCATTCTGAGTTTCCTTGTGATCGAGTAGAATCATTTCCATTCTGAATTTCCTTGTGAACGCGTAGAATCATTTCCATTCTGAGTTTTTGTGAACGAGTAGAATCATTTCCATTTTGAGTTTCCTTGTGAACGAGTAGAATCATTTCCATTCTGAGTTTTTTGTGAACGAGAGAATCATTTCCATTCTGAGTCTCCTTGTGAACGAGTAGAATCATTTCCATTCTGAGTTTCCTTGTGATCGAGTAGAATCATTTCCATTCTGAGTTTCCTTGTGAACGCGTATAATCATTTCCATTCTGAGTTTCCTTGTGATCGAGTAGAATCATTTCCATTCTGAATTTCCTTGTGAACGAGTAGAATCATTTCCATTCTGAGTTTCCTTGTGATCGAGTAGAATCATTTCCATTCTTAGTTTCCTTGTGATCGAGTAGAATCATTTCCATTCTGAGTTTCCTTGTGAACGAGTAGAATCATTTCCATTCTTAGTTTTTTTTGTGAACGAGTAGAATCATTTCGTAGTCTCACTATTTAAATGGTTTCATTTCTTAAAGTAAAAAGAAAACAAAAAAATAAAATCTGATTAATATTGTAATTCATGTAACAATTATGTTACGAATATTATTTATCTCCCAAAGTCTTTTAAACATTGAATATACATGTATTGGTTAATTTCACAAAACAGCGCGGTATCATGACGAAATGCATGAACGGTAATCTATAGGCCTTTATATCCACATTTAAACCACGAAAGCTAATTAAGCCTTCCGAATGTGCTGAAAATTACGCTTTTATCGTAGGTGTTTCATGTTGGATTTGATTGTATTTCACTTACTTGTCCGTTCATTGATTTCAAATCAGAGATATGTAAAAATAGCATTTTGTATCTAGTTTCTGACTAAGTTACTACTCATGAGGACTACGTTAGTACCAGCAGCATGTAATTCGACTTTATTATACTCCATAATCAGGTTACACAATTTAACAAACAAATTCTCTTACATTTTGTTTTCTAAGAAATCCATCGTGTAATAAACAATAATTTTAATACGTGCATTTAGTTAGTTAGTTAGTTTGTTTTTTTTCGGAACTTCAAACAACGCTTCATAAGAGCCCTAATATTGAACTGGTTGACGAGAATGAAAGATTGTTAGTCAACAGCATTCATTACTAACTTTTAGGTATTTGTCGTCGGATCCAATGGTGGAAGTTGACCGTGATCACCCATGGCCTCAACGTGTGGAGCACATTTTTGTTGTAAAGGGTCATGAAAGATTAATCCTCATATTCAAAAAATAGGGTATGCTAACCGCTAGGCCACACTCAGTCCATGTGAGCTATCTGTCTTAAAAACTTCTAAAATGTACTGTAACTATTCACAAAAAAAATCTAAACCACAATAACGAATTTTATTTCGTAGGAAAAACTTTAAAGAACTACGCACTCGAATAGCTAAGTGATTTTAAATTGAACCGATAGGTTTAGAGAGTTTCGATGTTACATTTAAAGTTTTACTGAAAACTAAAACGAATGTGTTTGAATGTAAAATCATGTCTATAGTTAGAATGAAAATGTACCCGAGGTCCAAGCTTTGAAAAGCACACAGGGTTATCCTTATATATTGTATGCTTTTTCCATATGGGTGTAAAATTAAATAGCACTTTACAATTAATTTCAAATTTTAACCGAGGTCCAGACCTCAGTGACCTCATGGATATACATACATTGTGTGTTAATGGGGCATGATGTATTTGCACTAGAACTTTAACTCTCTGTTTGAGTAGTACAATTGATCCAAATCTAATCCCACATTCTATGGATAAATCCTAAGATAACTACATACTCAGACATGCGATTAGCGGTCTGTATCGAGATTGTGTTAATGGTAACTTATGGAACGTCGCTGGAAATTGTTTATCATAAAATGATACAGTGATAAGCAATACAAACAAATGACAAATAAAACTAGTCTGTACGTATAATGAATACACTTCAGACATTTATCGACTTAGAACCATACACGTCTATTTTTCATGGTTGTGCTGTACAGCAATGCAAAGCGAAGAATATATATTTTCGGTTCGGCTACTTATTTTTATTCTTCTTAGAAACGTATAGAACAAACATTTCGATATATTTTTTAGATACGGTGCTCTTATTCTACAACGATTAAAGGATTAACATTCGAAGACCCTAACTAGAATGACATTTCTGGAAGCTCAGTTTTTAGAATTATATCACAATTATTTTTATTGTTGTAAAACAACAACAAATAGCTACAAAATAAGTCCGAAAGACCTCTTCAACCGTAAATAGCTATAAACCAAGTAGAAGAAATCTTAACAACAGTACGTAGCTACAAAAGGAGCAGTAAGATTCTCCACAAAATTACGTAGCTACAAAACCAACTGTATAAATCTCCACAAAATTACAAAAAACATAAATATACATTACTAAAAAACTAGAAGTTAAAATCAGTAGCAAATAACTTCTCAAGGTGCGTAGCTAAAATACAAGTGGTAAAACTTTCCACAACGGTTCTTAGCTACAAAACAGTAGTAAAAATATCAGCAAAAGTACATACCTACAAAAAACTAGTAAAAATGTCAACAAGAGTAGCTACAAAACGAGTAGTAAAAACGGCAGCATATACGTAGCTATAAAATTATTATTAAAAATTTCAACAACAGTATGTAGCCAAAAACGAGTTCTAAACATCAAAAGTAACTTCTTCATAATAGTACGTAGCTAAAAAAAAAAAAGAATAGTAAAATTCAACACAGCAGTTTGTAGCTACAAAAAAACGGGTAGTAAAAATTTCCATAACGGTACATAGTTACAAAAGGAGTAGTAAAACTCTCCCTAACAGTATATAGTTATAAAAGGAGTAAAAACTCTCTCCAACAGTATATAGTTATAAAAGGAGTA
>NW_013668019.1:174945-180861 GCF_000517525.1 Limulus polyphemus | reverse complement strand
CCCCCAACAGTATATAGTTATAAAAGGAGTTATAAAACTCTCTCCAACAGTATATAGTTATAAAAGGAGTTATAAAACTCTCTCCAACAGTATATAGTCATAAAAGGAGTTATAAAACTCCCCAACAGTATATAGTTATAAAAGGAGTTATAAAACTCTCTCCAACAGTATATAGTTATAAAAGGAGTAATAAAACTCTCTCCAACAGTATATAGTTATAAAAGGAGTGAAATGAAAAATAAAGAAAATAAATTTTAGTCTATATCCTTCTCAACATGTTATTTACAACAAACTTTCTTCTGCTATTTGGAAGGTAAATCATTTTCAAGCCCGCCCCCCCCCTTCCTTAACTCAGCGTTAAGCTTGAGGACTTATAACACTACGTATCAATGTTAAATACCCACGGTGAGCACAGCGCAGATAGCTCACTGTATATCTTTGCGCATAAGTACAAATAAACGTTTTGTAGCCTTTGTAAGAATATAACTTATCCGTCTTCCCTTTTAAATAACCAATTCTTAACACTACTTTTACATAACGTTAGAAGGCGATCGCAAAACCAATCAACAACGTAAACCCAGTTAATAATTGTGTCACTAGGTAATATTGTTATAATATCAATTAACTATATAAGAAGCGGTTGAATTACATTTATAGGTTATCGATTTCTTTCAAATTATTATAGCGAATCGTAAAATTATTATAACTTGCATAAAGTCGTAAATTTTTATGTTTAGTAGTTAAAAATAATTTTTGACAGTGGCTGCAAAGCATGTTTTATTTTGAAAACGGAAAAGCAATAACAATCGTTTTAAATATCATAAGTGCAATAACACATACGCTCACCAAAAACGGACTTAGAGATTTTGGAAATACACTTAGAACATATTCAAAAGATTGACATTTTAAATGACTAAGAGTATTGTTTATAATCACTAAATACTTCATCTAAGCTACTCCAAGACAAAAGTAAAACTACTGATTTTATCATTAACTTGGTCTTCAACAAAATAAACAACGCCAGAGACCGGAGAATAAATGGTAATGTTAAAAAATGTACTCTTATTTCAGTGAAGAAAATATTTACCCCTGCAGATGTAGTAAGTGTATGATCATTAGCCAATAGGGAGTATACTCATCCCTGATATGTATGTTACACGGGCTGTAACTAACAGCTACAACCTATTTTAGTGATCTAAACTTGTTGTCTGTTACACGGGCTGTAACTAACAGCTACAACCTATTTTAGTGATCTAAACTTGTTGTCTGTGTCTCGAGAACCAGAGACCGGAGAATAAATGGTAATGTTAAAAAATGTACTCTTATTTCAGTTTTTCTCGAGACACAGACAACAAGTTTAAATCACTAAAATAGGTTGTAGCTGTTAGTTACAGCCCGTGTAACATACATATCAGGAATGAGTATACTCCCTATTGGCTAATGATAATACACTTACTACATCTGCAGGGGTAAACATTTCTTCAGACGGCTGAGGATGTTATGAAGGACCCTGTCCACTTCCTCAGACATTACAATGCCAAACTCTCTAACATGACATGGCGGATTACGGCTATGGCGTCCAAAAAGGTCCTTGAGAATTGACATCAAGATTGATGACTACTTTCTGAGCTATACGACTTCTTTATCATAATAGTCTATCACAATTGTGATGGTATATAACCAGCTATTATTCGGAATGAAGGCAAGTTTGGTATGAATGAACAGGAAAATACGTGAATAACTGTGTCAAACCACGTCAGAATATCGTCAAGCACTCGATCTGCCTTTCGGAAATACAATAAGATGTTTACGTCTATTCATAGTGACACCTCACCATAACTGAACCGCTATCGAAACGAAACGGTCATATTCCAAAATGTTTCACTGGACATATCATTCATTTCTAATCTTCCAGACAAACCCTCTTTCACTGGACATATCATTTACTTCTAACCTTCCAAACATACTCTCTTTCACTGGACATATCATTCCCTTCTAACCTTCCAGACAAACTCTCTTTCACTGGACATATCATTCCCTTCTAACCTTCCAGACAAACTCTATTTCACTGGACATATCATTCACTTCTAACCTTCCAGACAATACTCTCTTTCACTGGACATATCATTTACTTCTAACCTTCCAAACATACTCTCTTTCACTGGACATATCATTCCCTTCTAACCTTCCAGACAAACTCTCTTTCACTGGACATATCATTCCCTTCTAACCTTTCTGACAAACTCTCTTTCACTGGACATATCATTCACTTCTAACCTTCCAGATATACTCTCTTTCACTGGAATATCATTCACTTTTAGCCCTCCAGACATATTCTCTTTCAATCATTGGTGAGAATATGAAACTTTCACGCACTTCTGACGGGTATAGGTGCCCAGTGACGTTGTTCCCATTTTCGTGATCTCAACACAGAGGCAGTTACGTTGTGAAGATAATGAACACTGCATGAACTTGTCTACGTTTCCTATTGTACAGAATTGTTGTGTGAAAGTTTGTCATTAAGAATCTGTATATATCAAAACTGACAATCTGTACTACTTCCTTTGAGACCTCTGTCAACCACCACTATGTAACATTTTCACATAATTGTATCAAAATACTAACTAAAATTGAAAGGATTACCAAAACAGTTGATCAACAAATAATTAAATCTGAAAACCAATAGATGGCCTGTTTTTTTATAATACGCTCACATCGATTTTTGGAATTGTATTCAGTTATAGTTTTCCAAACCAAATTCAGTGATTATCTCGCTGATGTAATGTATTTTCACGACTACTTCTGAATTTCAAATTTTTAATTTTTTTTTAAAAACAAATACAAATCACCAGAAAAGTAGTTTAATTTATTTATTTGACTTTCAGGAAAAAGAAGATCATCGACAAAAAGAATTCAGCAATGATATCCTGAAACTCTCAGAGCTGAGTCCTCGAAAGTTTCACAGCCCTTATAATACAAGACCAGTTTTAAGATCTTTAGATCGACTCAATGGAAGAACTGTTCTTAGGTCTCTGGATCCTCTTGGTGAAGGCAATGCGTTACGGTCTCTAGATCCCCTTAACGGAGAGAACGTTGTTAGGTCTTTGGAAGCCTTTTATGGAGACAATGTTGTGAAGTCATTAGACCCACTTTGTAGAGGCAATGTTTTCAGGTCGCTAAATCCCCTTGAAAATAGTACCATCTTTAGGTCATCAGATGCTTTAGAGGAAGACTTCGTTGTTAAGCCATTGGATCCTCTAGGCAGAGTCACTTTTGTGAGGTCTCCAGATCCCCTGAGTGGAGGCACTGTTTTCAGGTCGCTAAATCCCCTTGGAACTAGTACCATCTTTAGGTCATCAGATACTTTAGAGGAAGACTTCGTTGTTGAGCCATTGGATCCTTTAGGCAGAGTCACTTCTGTGAGGTCTTCAGATCCCCTGAGTGGAGGCACTGTTATTAAGGTCATAGATCCATTAGATGGGGGAATCGTTGTGAGGTCTCTGAATCCTCTAAACGGGGGGTATAGTTGTCAAATCGCTGGACCCTTAGATAAAGGCACAACTACTAGGCCCTTGGACTTGCTAGATGGAACCACTGATGCTAGATCTTTGGATTCCCTCAGTGGAGGCACTGTTGTTAAATCATTAGATGTCTTAGACGAAGACTCTTGTGCTTAGCAACATTATCATATTCCAAAAAAATTATTCATTATAACCTAGAAAGCTATGATAATTCTGAGAAGACCGAGTGACTTTTACCGAAAGCACCTTCTATGATTAGCAAAGGTAAATATTTTCTAATACATATTTATAATAAAAACAAAAACTAATTTTGTTACACAACTTAGATTGTTATCATAATAATACAATGAATAACAAAATGATGTATACAAGTTGTAGCAACAACTTACAACTTACACCAAATAAAGGTACTGAACAAAATATGAGATAGTTGAATTTACAAGTTAAAACAACGTTCCTGTATTAAAGAAATCACGCCCTCCCCAATGGCACAGCTGTATGACTGCAGACGCTAGAAACCGGGTTTCGATACCCGCGATGGGCAGAGCCAACCATAATATAACATCTCGTCATCCTAAAATTCGTATATTAATAAATTATCTATACAAACTCTTGAATATTGATTTTAAACGTCGCATATTTCATCTCTTTTCAGACTAAATATAATGAGCCAAGCTGGAAGTTTTATACTTTAACGCCACTAGCTCTGAAGTTATACGTATATCTGCAAAATTAGTTCAGCTGAGACACAATGCGTTATAAAACATTATGAGAAGCATCCATCAAATATGCAATGATTTGGTTTGCAGTGTTATCTTTTGTAACTTCACTAAAGTAGAAAAGAATATTTCCAATAAACTGTTTTTTGGCTGAGAAACGTGATCTTAGTTGTGATCTTGTATATTATTTCTTTATATACTTTTATACATTAAAAAATATATATAAAAAAAGGATAATTTTCAAATCAAGAAGAAACACGTAAAAATTATTTGCTGAGTTTCTACAATTCAAATGAATATTTCTAATGCTATGTCATAAGAAATGTAGTTAATTTTCGGTATAAAACAAACCAGTTTCCAAAAATCATATATTCACTGAGTGGTTAACGCTCCCAAAAAGTGGATCTGAAGGAGGCCTTAATATGGAAGAAGAAAGGTCCAGAAAGAGACAGGGACATTCCCTTAAATGCCAGATCTCAACATCTAGTTCTACATCAATTAACTTTGATATTTTACTTATTTAATAATAAGTTTAGAAATAGCACTTTACATAAGTTTTATATCTAGATTTCACGGTCGACATAACTTGATTGTATAATAGTATGATATTAATATTATTCAAGAAAAAATACACTACTGTACTGAAGAATGTATTAAGGCTAATGGAATAATGACTAAACAAAAAACACTACATTGCAGAATTTTTTGTAAAATTGTAAAAGAAGACACGTCAGTAGTGCTAAATTAGATTTTTAATGGTCTAGATTTCGAAGCTGGCGAGCCAGGTTCGAATCAGTACGTTATCCCAAAATATTTCTTGCACTTTAAACGCTGGGTGCGTTATAAGTGTGTCGCTCAATCCCTGAGCGTGGATGGTGAAGTTTTATTAACTGTTTGTTTATTTGTTTGCTTGAAAGTAAGCACAAGGCTGCACATTGGGCTATCTGTGCTCTGCCCACCACGGGTATCGAAACCCGGATTCTAGCGTGGTAAGTCCGCAGACATACCGCTGTGCCACAGGGGGCGTTATTAACTGACTGCTTTCTTTTTGGTCAGTAGTTCAAAATTAAAGATAGTAGGAGACAGACTTAGTAACTTTGCTATAAATACGAAATACAGATACAAGTTGTATACAGACGTTTTCAATAGCGCTGATATCAAATACATATACTCTTTTTCAGTAAAACGTTTTTAAGAGTCCAAAAAATATGTTTGTCAATTTTTTTTATAAATCGTCGGCAAACTTTCTTTACAAGGGATTTAAATTATATCGAATATAAATTTTGACCTATTTTACGTAAAATATATAGTGTCATAAAAATGTTTCGCCGTAATTCCGCAAAAAGCACCAGCACAGTAGCACTATGTATTGGGGGATTTCCCATCACGGCTATTACAGAGAAGAACGCCAGTTGATATTTTGTTTGTTTGTTTGTAATTAAGCACAAAGCTACACAATGCGCTATCCGTGCTCTGCCCACCACGGGGATTGAAACCCGGTTTCTAGCGTTGTAAGTCCACGACATATCGCTGTGCCACTGGGGGGGGGGGGCAGTTTATATTTTGATTTTTTTTTAAGTTCAGATTTTGCCTGTTTAAATGCTTTATGATAAGTATTTGATTAAACTTTGAGATTTCGCGTAGTACCCAAACGACAAATGTTAGATGATGACGAT
>NW_013668019.1:171020-174630 GCF_000517525.1 Limulus polyphemus | reverse complement strand
ATGCGACAGTATGTTCTTACCTGCCCCCCCCCCAGTGGCCCAGCGGTATGTCTAGAGATTTACAACGCTGGAAACCAGGTTTCGATACCCGTGGTGGGCAGAGCACAGATTACCAGCCCATTGTGTAGCTTTGTGCTTAACTAGAAACAAACAATGTTCTTATCAGCTTACCTATATGTGATTTAATCTAGAAATAATTTAATCTTGAAAAGTCATTATCTTTATTTGATTTCGCTGTCCCACGTTTTTAGTATAAAATGTCTTCAAACTTTATTTCTATAAAGTAACCTTCTCAAAAAAATCAATAATAATAAAAGAAACTTGACAATTAAAACTTTTATTATACTGTTTATTGTTGATGCCACTTGTCTTAGGGACATAAAAAAATCTTGATACAAGTCTGCAATATTGCAATATGGCGATTACAGTGTGCCATAAACCTGATCACACAGTTCCTATCATAAATGGAACCAAATCTTGATGTACTTAGGGCTCTTATATCGAATTCAAATTTTCAAAATCCAATTTACCAACGCAGGTTTTGTGGGACACTTTCATTAAAATGACTGGAGTGCCTTTACACTTTTTCCATGCTCAGTGAAAGGACCAATGGTTGGAATACCTTGCTGAAGCTTCGAATGTAATATTCTACGTCGTTACAGCGAATACCGCATGCTCCTTTCTCTTTACCAAAAATAGATGAAAGCATTAGAGAAAGTAGGTTCGACAGCATGGCAACTTCACAATCAGGAGAATTGATGGCAGGCACAGCGATGCGTTCGTAAGTCATGATATTGAAAGAGACACAGAATGCAGATGTATAACAGAAGCAAATATTATGCAGGGTAACCAAGAAACCGAAGGCCCAGACAAAGTGGTTATACGCAAAGCCAATTACTGTTGCAGTGGCTGTGAAACTGAGGAGGATGCTGAACATGAACACTGGACAAAATTCTCAACAACATCGTAAAGGACTGACAAAGATCCTGAGAAATTCTCAACCATAATCTCTTGAAGAAATATCACAAAGTATGATCAAAGTTTTTAAGGAAGCACCTATGTACCTGACAAAAGATGGTGTCAAGAAAAACCTAACTCATGTGAAGGAGATTGGATCTGAAGCCATGTCTGAAAGTAGATGGTAAAAATCTCACAGCTGAAAACATTTGACAAACAAAAACCCTAAAGGGAAAACGCTCATACTGAATCGAAAAAACAAAACAACCGCCAATGGAAGTCAGTCTCCTGCGAAGGATTTCACAAATGATGGCAAGCGGTGGGATCCTAAATATCCAGCTAATAATCGGTGAGTACGAATGTACAAAAGGCTCCCCATTTCTTTTCAACGAAAATGGAGACAATCGGCTTGGTACTAATTAATGTCTATTGAATATCCTGCTGAAATAAATAAAGATTGAGACGGAGGAACCTCTATCAGTTGAAGACAAAACAACAACTTTTATTATGTATGCTATTCATACAATTCACAGTTGGTCAATTCCGCCGAATGACACATTTGATGATGTACCAAAAAAGAAACAGAAAACATTTGATGTCGGAAGTCGTCTCCTAACATAAACAGTGTTCATATCTGATGCGACCAGTGAGACTAGCTATCAAGTTTATTAGAAAAAGATATATTCAATTGTTTAAATTTTCTAATTTCAGATTAAAACCACTTACTCTCCAGTTTCTGATAATTATTATACTTATTTTATTGCCTGCATGCAAGTTCTGTATTATAATTGGACATTTCCTAAGCATAAAAAGTGTATCGATTAACATTTGATAGAAAATAGTTATACATCTTAGTGAATCAATAAATCGATCGCTTGGCTTATATAAATAATTTTCCGACCACTACTGTGCTCGTTATATCCAAGATGGCCTGAAGAGTTCTGGATTGAGCGAAACGCGTCGTCGGCAATGGATATAACGAATATAATTACTATATACCCTAAAGAAATAGGTTAAAAATATAATAGGCCTAACATAATGTTTTATGACAAACATAATTTCGCCAACTTGTGAAAGACGTTTACACCATAACGATTGTTTTTGAAACAAATACGTATTGTTTGGTTCGTTGTATTACAGACAGCCTGAAGAGCTCTGGATTAAGCAAGACTAGTCGTCGTCGGACGAATATAGTGTTACGTCTCCGTTTGTTAATTGATTTTCCGTAACTTCGTTCCGACGAAACTTAAGCGACACAAGTCTTTACTTAATAAAACTGGTTTATTCTTTCCGAATATAACTCTGCGATACACTTAATCTCAATACTCGCGCTAAAACAACACTATAACGAACGAACGTTAACTTCAACAATACCCTGTGACTGCAGTTCAATTACTCACTATCTACACACACATTACTTCCCCTCTTTTATATACCAGCCTACCCTATATCTAGTAAGAACTAGAACATTCGCCAAAGTACAGGATAATTCTAGAAAATAGAGAGCGTGAGAATCACATGATCTCGATGACGCAACAATAGTATGGTTGAAATGCTATTATTATTATACACTCTTCTAATTATGTAAAATTCCTAAGAGACTGGATTAAGAATGTAGTGTTAAAAATTATAATAGACATAAGACAAGTATACTTAAGTGCTAATGACTGTATAAATGACAACTTAAAAACAAAATATTTAAAAAGCACGTCCTGTTTCCGAACCCTAAAATATGAATTTAGTTGTAGACTTTAAATATGTTTTGTAAATATAATTATACCTATTTAATTTTATTTACAAAGTTGAAACGTTTCTCTTTTTTCAACTGTATATTTTTATATAATTTGCATTACTAGGAATAAAGATATAACCTTTGAATCGTTGGATTATAACCCGCCTGAGCTACTCATAATGAATTTGTAGGTTTTCTAATGTTTTATCACTGGTAGCGTGTAGTTATACGTAAAGAAAGTATTATAATTTTATCGATAGTGCTTTTGTTTGTTTGAAGCTAAGCACAAAGTTACACAATGGGCAATCTGTGCTCTGCCCATCACTGTAACTAAACCTGGTTTATAGAGTTGTAAGTCCGCAGACATACCGATGTGCCACTGGTAGGCTCGATAGTGCTAGTAGAGGTCTAGTTGGAACCTCCACTTCTTAAAACGAGGATTGCTCCACCATTGGCCCCAGGATCTATTGACTCTAAGGCCCATTGTTCTAATTAGGATTCATCATACTGACATGTGGAAAATCTTTTGACTTTGTATATATAACCAGATTTTTGCGTGCAAAAGCAAAAGAACTAAAAAGCGGGGGGGGGGGGGTAGAGGGACGGCCAAATAATTGTAGCATAGTAATGTGTGTCGTATCAAGTGAACACATTCAAGGAGGGTTTATCCTAAAATTTTAGTGTAACCATTGGCTAGATACAGCCACAGTCTCTACCGGGGTGAAGACCACAATACTGATTGTACTTAGTGGAGGGAGAGGTATCTTTACTTTAAAACTGTTGCGTCATCGAGATCACGTGACTATTCTCACGCCCTCTACTTTTTAGAACTATCCTGTACTTTGGCGAATGCTCTAGCATTTACTAGATATAGGGTAGTCTGGTATATAAAAGAGGGTGACAACGTGACGGGAAAATAAT
>NW_013668019.1:162126-170999 GCF_000517525.1 Limulus polyphemus | reverse complement strand
TTTGTTTTAGCGCGAATGTTGAAATCAAGTGTATCGTGAAGTTATATTCGGAAAGAATAAACCAGTTTTATTAAGTAAGGACTTTTGTCGCTAAAGTTTCGTCGGAACGAAGTTACAGAAAATTAATTAACAAACGGAGACGTAACAAAATAATAACTAATCCGACATAACACACAACAGATACATTAAATGTTCTTTTTGCAATTATTTCACAGAATCGACGAAATACCCAAAAGAAGGGTTACAAATGTCTTTTGTTTGTTCGGTCGACAACTTGATAAAACAAAACAAAAATAAAGAATACTAACTTGTTACTTGCTTTTATGGAATCAATTTTCTTGACTTGTTACTAACCCTTGTTTTCTTGACTTGATACTGATCCTTGTTTCCTTGATTTGCTACTGACCCTTGTTTCCCAACTTGCTACTGACTCTTGTATTCTTGACTTGCTACTACCCATTGTTTTCTTGACTTGCTACTGACCTTTGTTTCCTTGACTTGCTACTGACCTTTGTTTTTCCCAACTTCCTACTGACCTTTGTTTCATTGACTTGTTACTGACTCTTGTTTCCTTGACTTCCTACTGACCTTTGTTTCATTGATTTGCTACTGACCTATGTTTCCTTGACTTGCTACCGACCTTTGTTTCCTTGACGTGCTACTGCCCCTTGTTTTCCCAACTTCCTACTGACCTTTGTTTTCTTGACTTGCTACTGACCCTTGTTTTCCCAACTTGCTACTCACTTAAGAACAAAAGTAAGTCACTCATCCCTCATCCCCATAAAGAAACCAGTTGTCTTAAGACCAATGGATTTTAGGTCTATAGACATGGAACCATTCGCGGAACACAATTAATCGTATTATTTTCAAGTTGGTACAGGTTTTGTACTACTTTGCATATATGATACATTGCCATGTACAATAGTTTAGGATGACCAAAATAACTTACTCCTATATTATTGCACTTGAAGATAGGATTTTCCCTAGCTTTTCATATATACATATTTTCGCTACAAACTTTTAAGGCAATTTTAACTTTAAAATGTTTCAATATGGATATTTTGTCATATTCTGACGTTTATTTAGTGTAATACACGAAGGAAAAAAGTTGATGTTTTCATTTTTGTATAACTGTAAATAGTTTTGTTTGTAAACAAAACAACTTACTTGTTGTTTTTTTAAATTTTTCTGCCCTTTACAATGAATAACTTTATTCATACCAAGAGATAATCACCTCTTGAGGATATATTATCCATCTCTTGATTTTCAAGCAATCTTCCCTAATTGTTGTTGAGGCCTTGATTAAAACCTTGCTATAGTGCCACATCAAATGGTTTAATCATCTTTAATAAAACACAGTTTTGAAAACAGCTGTAAAAAAATTTATGTACGATGGGATACAGCAAAAATTAGACTATCACGTATTAATAAAGTAAATATATAGGTTTAAGAGTTTCCTTTCAGTTTCTTTCATTGTGAATTGTAAAATATTTGTGTGCTAACTTATATCTGTTTGGATGAAATTTTCTTCATTAACAAGACATCGGATAACTTGAGATAAAGTGCAGAGATCGATGGAATGGGGGATGACAAAACACTGTTACAGATGTATAATGTTTTGGAGAAGGTTTTTGTCACCATCAGGTACACGTAGTTTACATAAATACAGTTATATATATGTATATAGTACGAAGCAAAGAAATAATATGACTGGAGATTGCTTAAGGCTTAACAAAATTATCTTATGGGTGTTTGGTTCTTTGTTTAAAATGACGACGTTTTCACATTTACATAGATCCTTGCCGTGACCCACAAAACAATTGCAGTAGTTTTCATGCACTTCGCTTGAAATTTCTTATTCTATCAATTAAACGCATACCATTTAAGCTATGCTTGCTTACAGGCATTATGTGTTCGATCGATAAATCCTGGTCTATTTGAAGAAAAAAACATTACGCTGGCGGACAAACAACCTCACTTAGACATAACTTTATATAATAAACTACACATAAAGTAAACAATACAATATAGTTATGGTATTTATAATAGTGTACAGAGTATGAAACACTTATGAGAATTCAGTGTATGACAAAAACGAAGAATAAAACCAGTAGTAAAGAAAAATGTAGTTAAAAGGTTTTATAGCAATCTACGAAACAAACCGAAGCTAAGTTATTGAAAACAAAAGTAAATGTAAAGTTGTAATGAAGGTAAACTTAGCTGAATATGCAGAAACGTCTGAATGCGTGTTCACAAAGGGATAAGCATGTGGTTTTGATTTTGTGTATTTTAGATCTAAATAAGTCGAGAAAGCCCATAGAAATTGTATTTAGTATAATGTTAATTTTTTTAGAAAATTACACGCGGATTAAGTGTTTTTTATGTGAAATACTTTCCAAAAAAACAACAACTAAAGTTGAAATCGAAACCAGTCGTCGCGTGATGACAAACGACATTGTGCCATAGGGTACCATACTCGTTACATTGAAATGTTGTTTGGCTAGGCAAAAAACAGGCAAGGTGATTCTGAATGGAGAATACAATATGAAATCCGGACTACTCGGAAAAAGGGCTTTCTAACGGTATGAGATTTGTAGCGTTTGATCGAGAAATTTCCGAGAAAAGTTTCGGACAGACAAACGCAAGTGTATTTATTATATAGATACTATGGTTTTATTGAGTTGTAATGTTTGTAAACAGGAAGTTTTTTATTATTTTCACCCAATAAAATAAAATTGTCATCAAATCAGATAACTTTACTGTTTAGTGGATATGGTAGGCGATGGAAAAATATTATGATGACTCAAATACTAATTGAATATTGTTTATATGTTTATCCTATTCAAACATCTTACATAAATAAATACATTATCTAACTGGCTACTTAAATATTTGTAACTGCCTTCGTGACATGTATTAAATAAATTTACCCTTATCGTGAGAGTGAAACATGTTTTCTTTATTTAACTATCAATTTATTTGATTTACAGATCAGTTTGGAATTACTGTATATTTGAAAAACAAGTGATTGTGATCGCTCGGTGGTATTTAGTCGAAATTAGCGATTCATCCGCCAAGTTTTATTCATCATAAAAACTTGAGGGAATAAATATTTTTTTGCAAATGTGCAAATAGCGATTTTCAGAAAAGGTATATCATATGAAATAAGAAGTAATTCAAAAATTACTTTAAAAAAACAACACAAAAAATCAATTTAAAAGAAATAGGAAAATCATACCATGTTAAAAGAAAACAGTGGTTGAAGAAATTAAGACGTAACACATACCCCCCCCCCTTTTTTTTTCCTTGTTTGTACGGGTTTTAGGGGGCGTGGTGTACTAATGGAGTATGATCGATTAACGATTCCGTCAGTTAATATGTTGGTATATTACTAACTGCTCAGCTCTACTGGTAGTAGTAATACTAGGTAGCTTATTCTGGATAGGATAAATTTATTAAGTGTATAAGATTAGATCGGTTTGTACTTTCCCCATAAATCATGTATTACTGTTAGTGTTAGAACAGTTCTAGATGTAGCATTTATATCATTAATTTAAAGTACAGTTCTCTGTCAACGTATCGGTTCTTGCGTGGATTGAGAAAACCCATGCCTGGTATTAGACTTATATTGATCTGACGAAGACGGCAGAAGTAAGTGAAAAACTGTGCAACGAAGACGGTGAAGTTGCATTCGTACGAGTACAAAGATACGACGTTTAGCGCACATTGTCAAATTACAAAACTAAAGATATTGTATATAAAACATTAGCTTTAAAGACAATTACTTCGGTAAAATACACGAACACGCAAGAGAACACATTAGCTTAATTCACTACATTTTAGTAGCTTATAACGAACAGAGTGCTATTAAGTAATGACAGTAAAAAGTAAAGCTTAGGCTTAATAGTCATTATCGGAACTACAATTTCATAAATTTTCTTTCTTAAACTAGGAAGGAACTTCTACTCCTAAAATAACATTGCGCTAATAATGATGATTCCAGGTTTCATATGATCAGGCCCGCCGACAGGGAGGGGGGGGGGGCAAGGGGGAATTGCCCAGGGGCCCGGACGAATGAAACATGGTTTTGCCGTAAAGCCCGAAAAGCATCTTTAGGCTATATCTTCATTTAATGATAAAAACCATAGTTTTTGGCTTTTCTTTGCATATAGACGCCTGATACATTAAGAACGACTGAAATAATAATTTGAGTAATAATTAATATTGTTACGACAGCGGAAGTCACGCAACACTGGAAGCATACGCGCTGGTGTTTCTAGAAGGATCATGACTGTTCCTGGCAACTCTAGTCTTTTCCAGCGCTCTCTATTTTAGTATATAAGCCCGGCAAATAAAGCGGAGAATAATACCAAATTGAAGAGTGATATAGATACAGATAATTGAGTCAAGTGAGCGGTATTGACCTTAAGTAAAGTTCGTGACGTGAATCGTTGTGAATTATAGGATGTGTTTAAGTTAAAGTGACTGTAGAAATTCTGTGTATTGCAAAGTTGTATTGAGAAAGAATAAACTAGTTTTATTTAAGAAAGGACTTGTATCGCTGAAGTTTCTCGGGAAGAATTTATACCGAAAATTAACAAACGACCAGAGACGTAACAATATGTATTTGTTACTTTATAGATTTAATAGATATTTGTTGTTACTTTATTAACGTTTCTATGCTTATACTGTGAGGTAAAAACGGCTGCTGCTATGATTTTGTCTGGTTTATGAGCTCGTTGCTGTCCTAATTTAAGATCTTGTTTTTAATAAATTCTGAAAATGTTAAAAAAGAGAGAAAGAAAGAGGGCCCGGCGAGGATGTTTGCCCCGGGGCCCGTGCTGGCTCTCGACGTTCCTGCATATGATACATGTACGATTTAAACACCTTTAGATTAGATACAAGTTTCCAAAAACAAATACGACAGTTATTTTTATATTGCTTGCCGACATAATTTGAGCAATTGACTATTGTAAAATCGTTACACGAAGAAAATACTTCTACAGTTGTATTAAATCTACGAATTTCTGGCCTTTTAATTTTATAGTGTGCGAGAGCGAAAAATTTACTTGTTTCAATTATCTCAAAACAAAATCGAAACTAAATATCGACAATTAGGGCTAAAGTTTCCATCCTCCCCCCCCCCCCCTCAACTAAAAACAAATGTTAAAACGAACGAAACTTGAGTTAGAATTATAATTTAATATTTGGAAGAAACCTGTGGGGAAAAAATCACAATTTTGTAAACTTTGATGTCGCACTTTCTTTACGGGTAATACTAATACCCATTATGGGTGGTTTGGAAAGGATTTAAAATAATAAGTATAAGTACGCGAAGCGCGAGTTTACCCTAGTTCATGATTAAACAAGGGTTAATAAAATATCTAAGTGTGGTATTCGCGATTAAAATAATAAAAAAATGATAAAGAACAACAATTTAGAGTACTAAACAAGTGTATTAGGATAAACAATTATTCCTGTAATTTTTGTTGTGCCAATAAAATAAAGAAAACCATTTTCGATGACGAGGAACCCACTTTGAGACAAATAATGGTTGGAGACGGCTTGAATGGTTGTCGAAACGTTGTACATTTGCTGTTATGTTAAACTTATATTAAAGTTTTTCTTCATTACCCATTCAAGCCGTACATCTGACTTGTTTTAATACATTATTTAAAGACAAGTGGACTGTGTGATGTTTGTTTATTGTTGAAATTTATCCCAACAAGTCGCAGACATCTACTGTAAAGAATCCGGCCCACACATATAATATCGAAATAAAATGAATTTACACAAGTCTTTGGACATTGCTAAAGTACAAATGCTAAATTTAACGATAATTAAACAAATAAAGCACAAAAAAGTAAAATCAGTAATACGAACATATTAAAAAATGTATAATTTAAATGAAGACTGCACGTTGTTCAGTGTTGGAGAATGCTGTTTGATGTAGAGGGTTTCTTTACTCAATAATTCCAGGTCAATATTAGACCTGCAGAGGATAGAAAAGTTTAATAGCTCTGGTCGATTCCCTATAGCAACATAGTGAAGAAACAGAGAGTTGCAAGGGGTTACAGCTGATAAAAAAATCTAGTTGCTTACATTGCCATCTAGTGGCAAGAAGATTAACCTATTATGATAAAGAACACATTCTCATAAGTATGTAAAAATTGTACAAAATTTAAAGAGAATGACCTACTCAGTGCCATTATAGCTTCTGTTTTTTAATTATTCTCCAGAAATAAAGTAGCTAACTATGATTGGTATTGTGTTTGGGTGATGAAAGTCACTATCTACAATCGAAATTATGAGGCTTACTATTTCTTGTAACGAAGGTTTTGGGCTAAATGTTAATTTTAATTTAATAATAAAAACTGACTAGCTATAACCTTCTCCGGCATTAGTGATGATAATCTACAATGTCATCGAATAAATGTTTTAGTGCAAGCAAGGCTTTTTGGCTAACAAAAAAGGCGAAAACATTTACTAGCAATACCTTCTCCAATTTTAGTGTTAATCATTTAAAATATCAAGTAAACGTGTATTAGTGCAACCTAGTTTTGGTGTTAAATGTTAATTTTACTTGAATGATACAAAACTTATTAGAGGATCGAGGATTTTATCACGACGGCCTTACAATATAATATACGGATGTATATGTGTGAGTTATCAAGAACACTTGATCCAAGGTTAGATGAGAAGCTAGAGAGCATTTGGGATGGGAGGAAAATCTGCATTATTCATTCCTGCATTCAATGACTCACAGGGTGGATGGATATATAAATTAGGTGGTGGAATGGAGGAATGGGTAATGAAGACTTTTTCCCATCCCAAATGCTCTCTAGTTTCTGATCTTTTTCTCATCCCAACAATTTTAGAATAAAATTTGTTATTGCTAAATTATGGATTTTTTTCGATTTTTTTTACGATTAGCATTACATCTAGTGATTGATATACGTATTGGGAATATTAAACCATCCGTATCATGGCATATATTTTGGGCTGTAACTAACCTATCGTGGATCACTTGGAGTTCTAGGTTTAAAAGATACACCTTAGGGAGCCGTTTAGTGTTTTGGTGTGCAGGCTAGAAGTAGGCACCGTGGGATTTATTAGTTTCAGCTGACGGAAAGGAAGAAATAAAAACGAGAACCGAACTCATCACTACCGCGCTGCCCGATAGATCAATTACGATAGTTTAAAAACAGCTTATACTTTTCGATAATTCAGAGATGGTAGCAAACGTGCCAAAACATATATGAAAAGTCATCGAAAACATTTGTTTGTTGAATTTCATATAAAAACCACTAATTTTGAAGTGATAGCCTGACGTGAAGGTAGCTAGTTAACATCACCCACCGCCAACTTTTGGGCTACTCTTCTCAGCCCGTATAGTGGGATTTAACCGTCACTATAATAACGCACCCATAGTATGGAAAGTGATTTTATTTTTATGTATTTATTCATTTTGGCAGTAATGGGACGCGAACAACAGAACCTGAGATCCACCATCGTCAAGCTAACGACTGGGCCGCGTTCCGCCAGTGAAAAGTTCTCGCATGTTCCGAAATAACATAACTGAGATTTTCCACCATTGCACTTTCTAAAAATTCTAATGTAAATAATATTTAACGAAATATATTGTGAAGAACTTACTAACGTTGTTTATATATATATTAGTTAGTGATGAGAATCGACACCCCAGAATGTGGGTTGTTGCATAAAAAAAACATGCTGATAAAATCTCTGGAATCAGGAGTTCGTCAATTTGAGAGATAAGAAGTCCAGATTCACGTAATGACATCACTAAGAATTGAAATAAGACATGATGAATTATATTTATTTAACCATAAAATTGTTCAATTAAGCAAAGTTAGCATAATTCAGATTATTTGACGACTTATCGAAATCAAACGTTTTGGAGTGTTTATAGTTTTAAACATTTTCAAGCATGTTATATTTGTTCTTAAGTTGGTCTGAAAACAACCAAAAAACGAGCGTAATTAAACTACGTAATTTGTTTTTTAGTTGATCTTTTGTGTAACCAATGTTTGTTTGTGCTGAATATCATGTAAATAAGCTATTAAAAGGCTATCTATCTGCGTTAGCCGTTCTTAGTTTGGAAATGATAGACACTACTCACACTGAGGTTGGGAGTCGAGAGCCCTAACCGAAAATCCCTATACAACAAATTTTAGCAGTATTTACGTCTATAAGTTAATACAAAGCAGTGTGAACAGTTCGCTGCAGCCAATAAATCATGCATATACATTTTTTTTCCAAACTGCTGTGAGGCTGCAAAACACGCTCCGCAATTTGGGGCCGTGGATGCGCTGTAATAATGGTGAAATTTCACTATTCGGTCAGACAACAGTTTCCAGTGGATGATTAGAATAGCTACCTTCCTTTTAGTTTACCAGTTCATAATTAGGAACGTCTATGTGCAGTTAGTTCTTTGTTTAGCTTTGCCTAAAATTCCGAAACAAACAAATTAATCAATTGTTTTCCTGTTTCCAAACTGACATGTTTAGTAACTTTGGTGCTTAATAGAAAAATAAAACATATTAGTAATAAAATGTTTTTAGATGTTTTGTAGGATATTTTTACATTTAATTCACGATGTTACTATCCTACAGTTCAGCAATGTGAAGAATCTGTTACCTAAAAGAAATATTCTTGCTCACTCTGGAGACATTTATATAACATATAGTTTCTTCACTTCTTCTTGTTTTATCATGATGGTTAATGCCCGGCATGGCCAGGTGGATAAGGCGCTCGACTCACAATCTGAGGGTCGCGGGCTCGAATCCGCATCCCACCAAACATGCTCGCCTTTTCAGCCGTGTGGGCGTTATAATGTGACGGTCAATCCC
>NW_013668019.1:145789-162001 GCF_000517525.1 Limulus polyphemus | reverse complement strand
AAATTCAAAAACAAACAATCATTATGGTTAACTCTATTTCCGGGATAAAAAGGTTTCAAGCTTAGTTTTAGAGTAATTGTCAAACGTCATATAATTATACTTTTAGTTCTTTCTTTATGTGCGACAGCTTTTTCTCAACAGATAACACTACTAGACTGTCTGAATACTAATTTTTAGGAATTATTTGTCGTAAACTTTAGAGGAAAAGAAAATATTAAAAGATCAGTGACAAAAATAAACGATGCGATTACATTTTTTTGCTTTCGATATTTTTTTATTTCCACAATTTCAGTCCTTCCAACTGTTTAAATAAAAAACACGAAACACCTTAGATTAATGAAATAATAAAACAAACAAAAAAATTGTTGCTTTTAATAAATCCATAATACCAACAGCATATAATGTTTCACACTCGTAAGTCAAATAAGAACCATTTCCTACATCTTAAATCAGTTCTTTTTTATTGATATTTATTAAAGAAAAACTATTAGTATCCCGAAAATCGGTAAATTGGAATTTTTGAATTAAAAACCTCATCAAATCATACCAAATTCAAGTTCGATTAAACTTCGTTAATTATTATGATTTTGCCCAATTTTACAGCTTAAGTTATCCACAAACAGCGTCAATATTTTAACAAACCTGCACTTAAATACGAATACCAGTTATTTTTGACATAATTCCTGCAAGGTGGCTAGTCCTTTGTTTTACATTTCTGATGATGATAAATATTATTCGGGTAATGTCCAGACTGTAACCTACTTTAAGTTGTAATCAATAATCGAAATCAGCTAAGATTGAACTTTGTTTTAAACTCAATTAAAGCAATCTCTTAATTGATTAAAAAACTGACTTTTTATGGGCTTAACGACAGTGGACGCTAAACTTTTTTGTTCTCTCAAAGATTCCAATAAAAATTGCTTCACCAATACTAACGTAGGTTAAAGTTTGAAAAATAATGAAATAGCAGTCTCCAGTAATGATGCATTACATACTAATAAAACTAAATATATACACACATCACATGATAACAAAGCTTTTAAATAATTCTGGTTATACGTTTATAACAATCTCACTAGATCATAAAATGAACTAAAATTAATTTAGGTAATAAATAATCTCATCCATGCAACAATATTAAAGCAAAAATTAATGTTATTAAACTACTTTTGCATATTTAAATCTAGATTAAACAGCAAATACGTTTATTCGTAAATGCATGCATGACAAAATATGACAATCACAGCAAAGAATGGCCATGCAGTTGTGTAGATGTTTTACGTATCTCCTAGCGAATCCACAATGTTTAACAGATAAATAATGTTAAGTAGACTTCTAGCTCACTACCTTGCTCATTTTTCTTTACGATGGTATGATATGAGCCTTCCAAATCCACTTCGATTAATCTCGTCGAAGTTTCGTTTTCTCAGTCTAAGGCTCTCAGCCTCGTAAAAATGATCGTTACCCAATTCGTCAATCCAGTTGTTTTTAAGTAGACTTCTAGCTCACTACCTTGCTCATTTTTCTTTAAGATGGTATGATATGAGCCTTCCAAATCCACTTCGACTAATCTCGTCGAAGTTTCGTTTACTCAGTCTAAGGCTCTCAGCCTCGTAAAAATGATCGTTACCCGATTCTTCATTGTCAACCCAGTTGTTTTTGTCGAAGGCAGAACGTTTACTAAATTCTTTAGATCCAGCCCGATCGATTTCGTCCAAGCTTCGTTTATGAAAATCGTTAAATCCAGCCCGATCAATTTCGTCAAAATTTCGTTTATGAAGTCTGCCAAATCCAGCTGTGTCAACTGCGTCAAGACTGCGTTTCAAAGAAGTTCCGGTAAGTGCTCCTCTTCTTCGAAAGATATTGAATGATAAATGATGTTTATGTCCGTGAATATTTGTTTTGGAGTCTCCTTTATCCTGTAATAAAAATACCGTAATATTTTCAGGAAATTTAAACCATGAAATTTGAAAAGCAATTAAAGAACTGCATATGACTTTTAAAATTTAAGGTTAAGCTAATATTATAATTTCTATTTCTAGAAAGGGAAATTCAAGATATGTTAAGGTATTATCGTTTGCTTCAATTTTGACTTATACACCTTTTGCAATATCACGTAAAGCAAAACACTTATTAGGTATTGTTCCATTATTATAGATTCAGTAACAGATTTTTGGAAAATTCATAGTTGTGAAATCTTCTTCTGAAAACATTTTCGAAAGATCAATAACATTTGTGATGGCCGGGTGGTTAGGGCGCTTGACTCGCAATCTGAGGGTCGCGGTTTCGAATCCTCGTCCCACCAAACCTGCTCGCACTTTCACCTGTGAGGGTGTTATAATGTAACGGTCAATTCCACTATTCGTTGGTAAAAAGAGTAGCCTAAGAGTTGGCGGTTGGTGGTGATGACTATTTGCCTTCCCTCTAGTCTTTCACTGCTAAATTAGGGTCTGCTAGCGCAGATAGCCCTCGTGTAGCTTTGGGCGAAATAAGAAACAAACCAAAATATTTGTGATTGTAGCGATTTTTAAGTTAACCTACGTTGTGTGTTCTTGAATACGTTCTTCTGCGAACAAGCCCAACAGTTTTGGCGCTAGCAGGACGAAACTTGACAGGCAGGCTCGAGGTGTTCTGTGGAGTGTTGTTCTTTTCATGGCACAGCCCACAACCCTTATTTGTTTCAAGATATCGAAAAGGGGAGGGGTAAAACTCGCCCAGAAGGTCACCCGCACATGATGAGGTTCAAGGAGCAGGATTGTAGAGTCGCTAAATTAGAATATGGCATTGTATTTTGTCGTACTGTTTCCCACTCGGGATCCCGGGAGTGCTATTTTAAAAAACTGTGTTCATACCACCGCTTACAAACGAGTTAAAACATTTCATGAGAAGAGTAAGATTTAGACTTACTTTCACAAACGAACTCGGGAGATTTAACTCAGATCTTTAATATTCTTACATATTTGAATGAACTACCTATGAAATGTACTTAGGAGTAGTACTGTAGAATGTTAGGGGTTGAAAAAAAACTTGAATGTCAATGAAAACATAAGAAAAACCAAGGTTACAGAGAGACAAATGGAATATTGAGGTCATACAAAACCAAATGGAGCATATCCATACACCAATCTAATATATGTTGAACAGAACTCAAGCTAACTAGAAATACAAACTAGCGGGACCAAACTTGGCATCCTTGCACAAGTACCCCGAATGGGTACCCTGGCGGTTTTTCACATACCCCCCCCCCCCCTTCGGGTAGCTATTGAACTAATTGTAGATAATGGAAGAGCTTGATCGGTAAAAGATTGGGCCTCTTTGTGTCATGAGGGGTTTTGTGGGGTTTTTTTCAACTCTCTAGTGAAGCTCGGTTATTTTATGCTATTAATGGCAAATACATTTTGCTCAAGAGTCATACTGTTAATAATAATTAGGTTAACATACGTGCAATGGCAACTAATGTGAAAATTCAGTTCCACACAACTATTTCACGGATTTACATTGTCATGTTTATTTCAAGTTAAGCACAAAATTACACACTGGGCTATCCGTGCTCTGCCCACCACGGGTATCAAAACCCGGTTTCTAGCGTTGTAAGTCCACAGATCTTGTCTACATTGTCATGACAGTAGTAATTAACTTAAGCACTTTTAATTCAGTCACCGATTCTTAATCTTAAGTGGTGCTGGTTGGAAATAAAACTGTACAGTTACTGTCAATTTAAGGTCATCGTATTAATGCTAATTTAGTGTAAAAAGTGTGTCAAACACTTTACATTATTTCCGTTTTCCAAGTAACCACATTGGTGATTTCCAAGCAATAGCAACCAAATAATGATATTTTCGTAACATAATACGTAATTACGCATTGAATGCAGGTGTGCCATTTTACTTTGATTAGTAACAGGAGTTCGCCCCCTATTGGCACGTTGGTATGTCTTCGGACTTAAAACGCTAGAAACCGAGTTTTGATACCCGTGGTGGGCGGAGCACAGGTAGCCCATTGCGCAGCTTTGTGCTTAACTACAAACAGAAGTTTTACAGTTTTACAGTCGTCCAAACGATGAATCATTTTTTATGTTCATAATGCTATATGAATCAGAATGGAAAGTTATAATATTTTGCTTATTTAGTGTTACAATGGATTACAGTACCGATAAAAAAATGTATCTGCGTGAACTAAACATATGCTAAGTGCTATTTATATATACCTTAAAGGGACAAGAGCAATCTGAGAAAAAAAAATATATTGTTCATTTGAGGCATTATGGGAAATACTTTGAGATACTCTGATGCAATTTATGCGATATTTTGGAGTCACTAACGGTTGGTTATACAGGTAAGTCAACCTCTGCAAAACGGGAGATGTTGAAAAAAATATTTTAAGATTTCGCTCTTACTCAAATAAAATATACAAATGCAGCCCAATCTCAGTCAAACAAATTTAATTGTTGTAGACTGGAAGCACTATCAGAAAAATTAAATTATTCTATTAAAATATCCTAAATGGTAACTGAAAATGAAGAATTCTATTCAATTTCCACACCAATATTTATTGTCATTCCATCTAGAATGCAGAAGGTAAAACTATAAAGAAGAACAAGACAAGAAAATACATCTCTTAACACCTACATCATATTTCAACTTCATCAGTGACCCGATTTCAAACCTTCGACAAGCATAAAATAACAGAGAACTAGCGTTTCTTCACCAAGTAGCCTTGACCTATAGGTTACATATTGTCTCAGTCACGAAACGCTTTGTGTTCTCATTCAGTCAATGGGAGTCTCATAACCTCACTCAGTCAAGCGATGCTTAGTTTACTCAATCAATCAAGGGACGTCTAGTATCATCATTTAATCAAGCGATGCTTACTATCTTCACTCAATCAAACGACATTTAGTAAAACTATGTCAGACAAGAAATGTTTAGTAAGCCCAATCATTCAATAAACGCTTAAGTACTATGTCAAGCAACATTTGGTAATCACTCTCACTCAAGAGATGTTTTACGATCTCATTCAGTCAAGAAACAATATGCAACTGCAGCCTAACATGTAATTTTTTCGTTTAGCCTTCTTTTAACTGCTTGTTTAAGTTTTCAAGATACACTTGTTTAAACAATATCGTTACTTTCTCTCCAAGAAAAAGTTAAAAAGTGTATATAAATACAGTTTTTGTATAATCGTACGTCGAACTCGTAAAAGAGAATCATTATTCCAAACTGCTTAGTTATTATGATGACTCAGGCGTATTAATATTCTGACGTAAGTAAAGAGGAATGAGCTGAAATCCCGCAGACCAGGATTGCTCATCTCTTCTACATAATATACAGGTACATTGCTGCCCTGCATCTCAAAGTATTAACCCCCTCACGGTTTGCCAGTGTAATGTATACTTCCAGAATAAATTGGTGTTCTTTCAGACTTGAGTGTATTTACTTACGGCAACTCTGGAGTTAACTCGTTCATCTATTTATTTTAGTACTTAAGAATTTGAAACCCTAACCTAACGTGTTGGATCACCACATGTCTTTATAAGACGTGGTATTGACTCCACGTGTATCTGGAATGTATCTGTATCATTGTTGGACCATTCCTTTATCTCTATCCTCTCCAATCCAGGTAGAGTTGACGGTAACAGACTATGACTCTTGATATGTCGTTCTAAGCCATCACATAGCTTTTTGATGGATTAGAGATCAAGGGAGGGTAAGGCCAGTGTAGATTGTAGACGTCTATCATGGCCATCCTTGAAGTATCTATCTTTATTTGGG
This sequence comes from Limulus polyphemus, assembly GCF_000517525.1. Lineage (NCBI taxonomy): Eukaryota > Metazoa > Arthropoda > Merostomata > Xiphosura > Limulidae > Limulus > Limulus polyphemus. Next base: position 156,230 of record NW_013668019.1, on the reverse strand, counting down.
TAAAAGTAGAGCATGGAAGGTACATCTGGTCAAGTAGGGGGATCCAACATTCACGAATAGAGACATGACCATTCACAGGAACCAGATCTATCCCACGCCATATATGATCCTGTTATTAAATTTACCCGCCACTTCACACACAATTGAATGTCTTTAATCCTAAATAAACCACTATATTTGCCTCTTTTGATAGCTGTCTCTTCCAACCGCACACTTCCTTATTAGACGAAGTTTTTAATCTGATAACAATACAGTATAGATTCAGTACACTGAGGTCGTTTATTTGTCAGTCAGCTTGACCGTCTTCGCAAATGAAACACCCACCAATTGACCCCCAAAATGAACACTTTATTCAACTTCATAAATCTTTCGTCTTTCACATTATAGCGACAAAAGATTCTCATACAATCTACTGTCTGTCTGTCTGATGTTTTTATTTTTCGAACAGGTAAATACTAACTTTGTTTAAACAACAAAGTATGATTGTTCTATTTTGTAGGTAGGAATGTCTAATATTTTGGTCCCCAAATTTATATAACTCAAGTCACGCATGCATGAAATATGTTTATATTTAAATAATTTAAGAGCATTTGCTGGAAAGAAACGTAAAATGTATAAACAGATAAAAGTAAAGAAAAACTAAAATTTGCTAGGGTGATTCACAGTCTTTATATCCATGGGCTCTTGTTTTATTTTTTCATACTGGTACGGTGGTTTCTTTCTATTAAACAGTTTGGTATATCCAGTTTTCCCCAAGAAACCTAAGGCTATGGAGTGTGGCCAATGCAAGACTATCAACTAGAGTCTCCTTTCAAAAGTATTAATAAAATTTATCTGAAACAGAATTAAACATAACGTTTAAAATGAGCTATAAAAACAGCAAAGTGGTTTTAGAAGCTGGAGTACGAGAGAGCGGATATTGAGTCTTGGAATGGTAGGTTAAAGAAATATTTATGTGTGCTTCAGAGACTTTGAAAAAACTTTTAACAGTATTAACCAAGAGAAGTTAATGGAAACCTTGCAGAAGATTTGGCTATATCAAGCAGATATAGGCATTCTAAATAATATATACTTGAAACAGGAAGCAGCAGTTTGGTGGAGAACTAAGCAGTTAGATTGCGGTTAACATGTGTGCTGACACCGACATTATATAATATGTATGCAGAGTGGTTGACAAGAGAGGTCATTATTGATAAAGGAGGGGTCAGTACATAGAATTTGTAATAGCAGTTATCCTGATAATAAAGTTCTCATGGACGAATATGAGGAAGAGATACATGAGTTACCTGACAGGATTGTTAATGAAGGTAAAGTCTATAGACTCGGAATAAATGTCCACAAAACTGAGACAGGTAATTTCACGATCTGGTGAAGCTCCCAAAATATGTATCAAAGTAAAGTTAAAGTGTTGAAACAAGTATTGGGGTTTACATATTTAACAATGGATATCAGTAGAGACGGCAAGTTTGAAAATAAAAAGATAAAGAAAAGGATAGGAATGGCAAAACCAACGTTCTTCAAACTCAAATAATTGCTCAGGAGAAATATCAAAGTAGAATTGGAGAAGAGACTACTAAAATGTTACCTGGTCAGTGGAAGCATTGACCCTGTGGGCCGTAAAAAAATGACAGTTGGATGCATTTAAATTTTGATGTTACAGACGAATGATGAAGATCAGCCACATAGAAAGAAACACTAACGGGGAAGTATTGAAATGTAAAAATAATTAAGAGAACTGCTAGCCATGTGTAGGAAACAGACGATGCGCTACTTTGGACATACAAGTAGATCCGAAGGAAGGTCGGTCGGCAGAGACTCGTCCCCTGGTGGGACAGCGGTAAGTTTTCGGATTTACATGGCTAGAATCAGGGGTTCGATTCCCCTCGGTGGACACAGCAGATAGCCCGATGTGGCTTTGCTATAAGAAAACGAACACACAGGCAGAGACTCACTTGCGTTGATGACATTAGAAAATATATTGAAGATGAGAAGATTGAATTAGTAAACATAGTGAGGAATAAGGAGCATTGGAGAACCATAGTCGCCAACCCTTAAAATAGGGGAGGACACTATGATTAACTCATATCCTTCTTCTGTTCCCAAATAAAACAAAACGAGTATTGCTTTAACTTTTGAAGCTGATCTAGAGGAAATCAAATCATTAATTGACACAGAATAAGGATAAAAGTATCTAGTTTTATTACATCTAATGTTTTTTAAAATAATTAGAAGTTGACAAAGTTTAGCTTGTGAAAACAGTTTAACCGAAGTTTTCATCAAAATTATGTTTCTCTCCTTAGCCGTTTCGTTAAAAGTTCATTTATGTCCATTAGGTTTAATGTGTTCTCTAAGTTAACTCTATGTTAACTACATTTGTGTAACTTATTTTTATTCTAGAAAACAAAATTTATTCAAATCAGAATCGATGTTAATTAAAATGAAACTGAACATTTTTCGAAAACATGGAAAAGGTCAAGTTTAAAACTACTTTAAAATACAATTTTCAATCAGCACATTTATTTTATACTATATATTTTTGATTAATCAAATCATTCCTTACCTGAAAAGGAAAACCACCAGATAGCGTCGCTACGAGACAGAACATAGAATATGTTATTAAAATGTGTTTCGTCATGTTTGTTCCTCACTCTTTTTTCTAACTATAACGTAACCAATAAAATCAAGATTTTGTCTTGTTGATTCGTTCTGCGACCACCTTTTATAAGTCATCTACTGCGCCGGAAGTTTCTAAAATACAAGACTTCTACGCAGGTGGGTACCAATTGGTGTAGCGTATTGCGCAAGTTGTAATAAATTCAACACATGCGAACAGCCGCATTACAAACCACAGGAAAGGATGTGGTAAGTGAAACCAGAGCTTGCTTAATGTCGTTTTTGTTTCCATAAGTTTTTTTTGTTGTTTTGTTTTTTAACTTTCTCATTGAAGTGTGGTTTGGAGCGATATATAATCCACGTCTAATTAAATGTAATAATGAAACCTTTCAAACTTAATAAAATATTCATTGATTTGTTTATTGAAGTAAAATTTAACATGAATAGAAATATTAATTATAATTTGTAACCTATCATTTTACATCTATGTAAGGTTTGATCTTAAAGTAATAGTATTTACTCGAAATTGAACTTCAAGTTATAATTAATACATTCGTAATTTACATTGTTGCTGTTTTTTATTTTACCAAGTTAATACTTTGTTGTAATTTTTTGTTTGAATCCACTTAGTTTTATTTCGAGTTAAAAGTGAGTTTTCGAACTATTACCGACTCTCACATTAGTAATGTCTTTAACACGTGTGTAGATGATAACTTTAGATAAGTGTCATGATAACTAGCCTAGTTCATAAAAATTCTAGCGACGTGTATAAAGGTTATGTTTCTGACTCACATTTAAAGAAATTCATTCTCTCTGATTTGTATCGTATAAGAACGATATTGTGCAAGCTCTGAACCAATGAACTAGATTAAAACCATAATACTCCCTTTTGATCTGACTTACTAATGATATTTCTATAAAACATGCTGTGAATGTGCTTTGTAGTCACTATGAGAAAAATCTATACACTGGATAAGTGAAGTGAAGAAAAAGTGTCACTGGCCACTATTCAGTTCTTCACATTATATAGCCGTACAATAGCAGATATAATAAGTAAACTTAGTATTCCGACAATTGTTTAATTTCGAAGTCTAAGTTCAAGGGAGGTCCAGTTTATTCTACACTTTGATCATCGTGTGTTGTTGGGTTATACTAGTTTTGAATTATTCTACTCCTCATCAGTAACCCTGATTACAAGTTAAACCAAAGAGAGATAATCTGGACCTATAGCATAGTGAAAAGTATCAAACATACTGTTGGTGTGAACGTGCTTTATAGTCACTGTGAGAAAAAATCTATACACTGTCATTGGCTACTATTCAGTTCTTCACATTATATAGCTGCACAATAGCTTCGTTTGTTTTGAATTCCGCGCAAAGCTACACGAGGGCTATCTGCGCTAGCCGTCTCTAATTTAACAGTGAAAGACTAGAGGGACGGCAGCTAGTCATCATCATCCACCGCCAACTCTTGGGCTACTCTTTTACCAACGAATAGTGGGATTGACCGTCACATTATAAAGCACCCACGGCTGAAAGTGCGAGCATGTTTGGTGGGACGTGGATTCGAACCAGCGACCCTCAGATTGCGATTCAAGCGCCCTAACCACCTGGCCATACCGGGACCCTGCACAATAGCAGATCTAATACAGTATTCCGATACAATTTCTTGATATCAGTATTTTATTATGGATTATTCAGGCGAGAAATTTTAACATCTGCACCTAAAGTTTATTGAATTCGGTATCCTTCTTACAGGTCCACCCGTTAAAAGTCCTTAGCTTTTCAATTATGTTATTTCTTAAAGTAGTTTATTTTTGTTGATAAGTGATTGTTTTTAATATTATTTTACAATGATTAATTCATTTTAACATGTAATTAACAACCTTATAGTTAATTCCAACAAACTCAATCAAGTCTCAATGTAAAGTATGAAAACAATTTTTGAATTGTTAACTGTATATATATATAATGTATACAAACTAATTTCAGAGAAATACACTGACAGTTCATAGTTAAACTAATTTGATAGCTAAGAATTTGTCATTTATTCAGTATGGTTTGTTTGTTTGTTTGTAATTAAGCACAAAGCTACACAATGGGCTATCTGTGCTCTGCCCACCACGGGTATCGAAACCCGGATTCTAGCGTTGTAAGTCCGCAGACATACCGCTGTGCCACTAGGGGCTATTCAGTATGAAAGAGAATCCCTATTACTTCGGGCCAGCATGGCTAAGTGGTTAGGGCGCGCGACTCGCGGGTTCAAATCCCTGTCCCATCAAACATGCTCGCACTTTCAGCCATGGGGGGCTTTATAATGTGACGGTGGATGATGATGACTAGCTGCCTTTCCTCTAGTTTTACACTGCTAAATTAGGGACGGCTAGCTCAGTATAACCCTCCTGTAGTTTTGCTACTTAGTAGTGGAGACAAGACAATGTATAGTTTGCTTAGATAAAGGCACTAACAGGGAATTCATAATGAACTTACTCATATACTTAAGAATGTACACTGTTTTGATAAAGATGTACACACAGATGTAGCTACCCTCGTGCGATATATCACGTACACTTAAAAATGTTTCTTTGAAATCATTAACGGTCCTCGACCCTTCCTCTAGAGGACAAATCCACAGCTGCAATAAAGAAATGAGGCCTATTAGCAGTATTAAAACATAAAATAATTTCCTACAAACACTCCGTAAAAGAATTCTGTATGACTTTAAAAGAGCTATTAAGCAATAAATAAATTTATCCAACAGTCGCTCAAACCATGATAACTGGATCGTTAAAAAGGTTTATCCTGAATCCTTATAATCAACGTTTATAATTGTTTCAAAATCACTTAAATAGTGTTACTCTAAAACCAGAAATACTGTATGCAACTTTTACCGTTCTGATCAATATCATAAAATGATATTTAATTATCAATAGCTGTAGTAAGCGAGAATTGTAAATAGCTGAATCAGCAGACAAATCTCAATGTGTTAAAAAAATCGCGTCATTATCCCATAGTTGGTAATGTTAGTTTCCACGAAACTATTTCGAATAGCTTAGGACTAATTACTCTATGCAGACTGTGCAACCGTTGGAAGAACATACATTCTCAGAATTAGGGATAGGGTTAATTTTTATCTTTCAACTTTGATCAAAGTTCTCTGATGAGCTCCAGTTTAAACAATGAACCTCAAAGTACCGAGGTGATTATGGTTAAAAGAAGGGTAGTTCAAAATAAATAATAGGTGTATTACAGTTCTATAATGAAAACTATTAGATAGCTATCCCGATATTTCCTCACTCTCCTGATAATCTTAAAATGCTGAAGTAACTGTAGACACGTCATTATCCTGATGAAACTAGGTTTGAGTATGTATTGAACAACAGTAAAACGTACAACGTTGGGTAACTATTTGACGCCCAAGATGACGTTGTATGAATATCAATTGGTCATGCAAAGTGATATTGAAGTCAGTGAGAAACTATAATGAAATAGGGTTCTTATGAATAAGAATAGCGATGAAATAACCATGGGAAACTTAAATTTTAGACTCTTTAACTGGGTTTATGAAATAGTGACAGATTGAGATTTCTAGAAGTCAAAGAAATAACCAGAGGTGATACTATTTTAGATTTATGTTAACCACTAATGAGAATAAGGTTTTATGAATTGAAACAGGGAAACATCTAGGAAATATTATCATTTGCATAATAATAATTTTACTACAGAAAATCCATTTTGTGGCCACGACACAAGATTTATCATTAGTGAATTGGGATAATAAGTTAAATGGTGAGGTGAGACATGTAGGAATTTTTTAAATAAATTACTTTTAATTCAATATATTGCTTACAATAGGAAAATATGGAATATCAAGTTTAATTGGGGTACTAAAGATACAACGTAGGAAATCAATGATAGATGCCATAAGTTTAAGAAGTTTAAATAAGCATGTTAGAAGAATAATAGAAATATAGGATAGCTTAGGACTTGGTTCAAAAAGTAATTATGAAATTCAGAAAGGCTTGGAAAAAACAGCTGACTCATAATGTAAAACTAATAGCAAAGATGTTTGTTTGAAGTATGTTAAAGATAGGTAAAGATATTGGAACCTTAAAGTATATTGATAGCAAAGTTTTTGTTGAAATATAAGATAGCAGATCTTTTAAACGTTCTCTTCTGCTTTTACAATAAAAGATGTGAGCAATATTTATAATCCTGAGCAACCTTCTGGAAATGTCTGAATTGTCCTAAATTATGTAGATATTAAACCCTTGGTGATAAGTAAAAAGACTGAAGATTAAAAATGCATAGAACACTAAAGCTAGACAAGTTTTTTCCCCAGGGTTTCAAAGAAGGTCAAAGATCAGATATGCAAGCCTCTTTCTTTCATTTTAGGTAGTTCAATAGACAGTGAGTAGATACCTGAGGATTGGATAGTTGCTTATGTTACAGTTCTTTGTAAAGGAGTTATCTTGTCATAGTCAGTTAGTCTTACTTCTGTAGTTGGAAAACGTCCAGAAATCTGATAAAAGTTGATGTTCAATTTAGTGAGATATGAGATCATAAATGGAATCCTAGATTCACCAGAGGTAAATTTTGACTTACGAATCATTCAATTTTTTCGAGAAAGTTATTTTTTTTGCCTGAACAATGAAAAGGGCGTGAATTGGTGTGCTTAGAGCTTCAAAAAGCATTTGATAAGATGCTACACAAAAAAAGCTAAGAAAATAACTTAAGTTTGGGTTGGGAAATGACTAGTTAATTGAATTGTAGAGTGGTTGGATGAGAGAAAGCGAACTATTGTTATTGAGTCCAGTCAAACTGGATCTTTATTATTATTATTATTAGTGTGCCTTAGGGGACAATATGAGGGTCTTTTTTTTTCTTCTTATTTGTATTAATGGTACTAGTGTGAGCATAATTAGTAAATTAGTAAATTTTGCTGATGGCATTAAACTCCAGGATTTTTATATCTGTATTGAGGATTAAACTCCAGGATGTTTATATCTGTATTGAGGATTAACTCCAGGATGTTTATATCTGTATTGAGGATTAAACTCCAGGATGTTTATATCTGTATTGAGGATTAAACTCCAGGATGTTTATATCTGTATTGAGGATTATGCTCCAGGATGTTTATATCTGTATTGAGGATTATGAGGAATTACAGAACATCTTGAATCAGCAGGCAAGTTTATCAAATATTTGACAAATTATCTTTATGTTAAGTGGAAAATATTGCACTTGAGTTATCATAATTTGGAGTAAACTAAATAGCGTTACTTAGGAAAAGAATCTTGGAATAGTGATGGATAAGTCACTCAAGCCATCGAAGCAGTGTTCTAGCGATAGTAGTAATGCTAAAATAATTTTGTGGTGCATTTATAGATATGTTGATTACAAGTCAAAACAGGCAATTATTTCTCTATACAAATCATGGTTAATCCTAACTTGGAACACTGGGTACAGTTTTGGTCTCCTTATCTAAGAAAGAGTATTAAAAGTGTCCAGAAAAGAGCTATTTGGATGAATTCCAAACACGGAATGGTAGTTTTACAGGGATAAGTTAAGATGTCTTAACTTATTTTCTCTTAAGAAAAGGATAAGAGGAGAACTTATTAAAATGTATAAGATTATCTGGATGATATACTGGATAAAGGAATCCAATTGATTTCTGTTATATTATGAATATAACAGAATGAGAGGGCAGGAGTTTCAACTTGGAACAGACAAGCTAGGCTTCGGTTAAGGCAATTTTAATTTTCTGACAGTGAGATTGGGTTGTGGAATCATTTGCTATCATCGGATGTGGAGAGTTTAAGGGTGTGGGTCGTAGTTTTCAAAACGCTAAAGGGTAGGTTTAAATTTCAACTTTTATCAAGCGTGAATTTGCAAGGACAGCCTTGTTTAACATTTTGCAAAGCCTTATCATTTTATTATCGTCCTTTGCGTTTATTTAATATCTCTAAATTATGAGCAAAAAAACCAAAAACATAAATTTAAAAACTTAGAAAATATTGCCATTGCAACACAAAAGTGATAATTTCTATATTCTGTGCTTAACCTTAAACGCTATATCCTTTCACAGAAATGTTTTTGTTGTTTTTGTTTTTTTAGATTTTTTGCGCAAAGCTACATAAGCGTTATTTGTACATAGATGTCCCTAATTTTGAATTGATAGATTAAAGAAAAAAATCAACTAATCAACAGCACCCACCATCAATTCTTGGGCCGCTATAATGCTTGAATTACTATTTTGCACTTGTTCAGTTTAATGATCATTGCCGCTATAATGCAAATATATTTTTTTATCCAAATTACGAACGGTAATTAGCAGGCCTATATATTTACGTGCCCTAATGTAAATCAATGCATATATATATATATATACCAACCGACGGGCCCTAAAGGTAGAACGCTCGCTCTCGTGAGAACGAGATACGGACCATGTACTATAACTACTATGCCACGCCTGGCCCCCACATAAATGCAAGCAATTGAAACTTTTATCCCTTGAATTTCTGACATTTTCCAATGTTTATGTAATTGAGAATTAGCAAAAATGTAAATGGTTCTAATCACTACATCTGTATAGATGAGTACTACTAGAGAATAACTATTGTCTTTGTTTCATTTTCTGTTTGATTATTTGTAAAACATATGGGTATTTCGCAGTTCCTTAATCAGGTTTGTTGTGTTTTATGAAATCAATAGATTTAGCTGAAACAACAAACTTTTATCGATGAAAAACATCAAAGTTTATAAACGCCATTCCACTATTCCAATTCTTACTTGATGCAGTGCCTGTATATGACCGTGAAATCCATTTAAAAGAAACTCAAGAACTTAGTAAAATTAAATCGATTTGACACAGTTTAGCCTAATTTCGATTATTTTTAAACCGTAAAGAGTAAAATTATTATCCCTTTTATAAAAGTATTATGTAAACAGGAAAATGGTTTAAAAGATAGAATTTATTTTAAGCAGTGTTATTGCAATCATGAATGTGAACTACGATGTCTGTTTTAATAAAATGATATCGTTAAAGTTCATTTATAAATGTAAATTTCGTTGATTATTTGTAAAAGTTTTCGGGTTTGGAACCTGTTTTGTTGAGATTAAAATGTGACATCAAAAATAACATAAACTATTGTTATTTAACATTTAACTTGACACATAATCGGACTGCTTAATGTTACCGGAATAAGGCATCAATTGGGAACTGTTTCCTAGACTTCAAAGTTCTTCAAGTTTACTCAGTGTTTAGCTGTAAGTGTAACTGATAAATTAACTGCCTGTTCTTACATCTTACTTTTAACTATTATAAGCAACGGTATTTATCACTGGGCCTTGGAAAGTTTCTAATGGTATTATAAAAAACATATTATTACATCACTTATGAATTACGCGCCAATCGAGGTGTAATTCTCAAAATCAATGTTAATAAACAACATCAAACGTATGTATCTACAACGTATGTATCTATTACTAATGCATAAAAACTTTGGATCAAGTATTATGTCAATGACCTTAAAGACAATGTTGCTATTTCCATGTAAATATTCGTTATACATCTCATATACTTATCTGAATATTGGGGCGTAATGTGTGCATGAGCTTCCACAGTTTTATCTGTAGTTCAATAGTTTACATGTGTATGGTTACTGTGTAGCTCATGAACACATATTTCTTCGTTTTATCTGTAGTTCAATAGTTTACATGTGTATGGTTACTGTGTAGCTCATGAACACATATTTCTTCGTTTTATCTGTAGTTCAATAGTTTACATGTGTATGGTTACTGTGTAGCTCATGAACACATATTTCTTC
>NW_013668019.1:136339-144953 GCF_000517525.1 Limulus polyphemus | reverse complement strand
AGTATTGTTTATCTCGTCAGAGCATATAGGTAAAACATATCGTCATGCAGTATTTTAGTATTGCTTATCTCATCAGAGCTTATATGTAAAACATATCGTCATGCAGTTTTTAGTATTGTTTATCTCGTCAGAGCTTATATGTAAAACATATCGTCATGCAGTATTTTAGTATTGCTTATCTCATCAGAGCTTATATGTAAAACATATCGTCATGCAGTTTTTAGTATTGTTTATCTCGTTAGAGCTTATATGTAAAACACATCGTCATGCAGTATTTTAGTACTTAAAATGAGAACTATTTTAAAAACCAATGTTAAATATTGTAGAAAGGTCGAATCCTTGTATTATTTTTCTAAATATTCAGAGTTTTATTCATTACTAGAGAACCCTTGGGCCATAGGGCCCATGTTCATAGGGCCGCTATAATGCAAATTTAATTTCAAGTTACCAAAGGTAATTATTCGGCCTACTTATTTATGTGTTCTAATGTAAATCAATGGCAAAGTTGGGGTCCGTATTCGGGGAATCCCCGTGAAAGTGTTTTCGCGAAATACCCGATTCATTTGTCGCCATTCAGAAGTTGGTGAGACCAATAGTTTAAGAGAAGGGGTTTTCTGAAAATATCCGGGTTCCCTAAGGGGTTTGGTAAAACTTTTTACGTTTGTACAAACGTCAGGACCGAGAACAATTCGTTTGGTTCCACTTAGAAGTCGGTGTGACCAGCGGTTTAGGAAGAGTTACGCGAAACACAGACAGACACTGAGTCTTATTATAATTATGTAGGAAAGACTGGCCTCAACTACATGGGATTAAATTCCTTAATACGAAAGTAAATAACGAAAACGAGTGTATTTGATTTAAAAAACAGGTAATTTAAATATAATGCTCTTATATTCACAAATAAGACTAGAAGAAATGTTTTTAGCCGACTTTCTTTTGATCTGATTATTATGCCTTTTTTTTCACCTGAATCAACCACACATTGATAATTTGTAAATAACCTTGAGTCTCAAATAATTGACACTGCTTTAACTTTTTGATAATCATAAAATAAACTTTTAAGTATCAGTAAACTATACAAAAGAACTCTTAGTAATTATATGGATACAGTACAATTGATTGTTGTTCTTTAATCATTTCATAACATTTATCAAAACTTCATTAATATATCTGATAAATAAAGAAAACATTGTAAAAATATGGACCACATCTAGACAAAATCTACTTTTCATGATAAAACAGTCGATTGTTTTTTATACACATTCTCTCTATTATAAACTTGCTAAAGTTTCTTAGTAATATTTTAGCTGTTTTATCTCAATAAAAATAATGTATTTCATTTTCTGTGAGACCAGGCAATAACCAGTTGACCAAGTACAGTCATTTAAACTAAGCGGAAAATATGATATTCATTTCCTTAAATCTCTCTAGAGAACAAATCAATCGCGGTTTAAACTACGATCAAGAAAATGTCTGAACACGTATTTGCTGCTAAATGTTAACATTGTGTGTTTAACACTACTATGCATGTTGATGCCATGGAATTCAGACTAGTGTTCTGGATCAACTTTTCTTAGTTCGTTAAATAAATGTTCCAAATAAATGTCAGAGACCCATATAGAAGCCATCTTAATACTATACATATATTCACAATATTTCATCACCTTTAAAAATTCTAATCTTTCCGTAATCATTCTGAAAATAAGTTCAACAAAATACTCGAAAGCAAATTGTATCAAGACTTTTTTTTTTTTTGGATATACGTTAACTTTGAAAGTTTTAGTCCTACTCTTTAAAAACACATAAAATTTTGGAACTTTATACGTATACATATCGGGTGCTATAATAATCCTTAAACAGTACACTTGGTCCCCTGGTGGATCAGCGGCAAGTTTACAGATTTACAACACTAAAATCCGGGGCTCGACTTCCCGCGATAGACACAGCAGATAACCTAATATGTCTTTGTTGTGAAAACAAACAAAGAAACATTTGACATAGTTGAATTATTGTGATATTGCACATAAATTAATTTATTCCTAATTGTTAAAATGTTATTTTTCAATGACATAGGTGTTTTTTTATACACAGGTAAATATGTTTTGTAACTATACACCGAAAAACACATAAGCATTTAACTGTAGGTTTTTCTAATTGTGTTATATTTAGAAACAAAGTATCACTATTAAAATATCTAAAAATTAATATAACGGCAGTATAATTAAGCCTGCATTGTGTAGAAAAACGTGCAAGTACGCATTTTGTATTTATAGCCAAGTTTCTAAGATTACTTGCCACCGTCCCTAATTTTGAACTTCTAACCATAAGGAAGGCAGCCAATCAGCAGTACCCGTTGTCAGGTTTAATACACGTGTTTACAGACTACCCATTGTCAGTTTAATAAACATGTTTGCAGACTACCGATTGTCAGGTTTAATAAACATATTTACAGACTACCCATTGTCAGGTTTAATAAACATGTTTACAGACTACCTACTGTTAGGTTTAATACATAGATATACAGACTGCATCTTTCATGGTTTAATATACATGTATACAGACTGCATCTTTCATGGTTTAATATACATGTATACAGACTGCATCTTTCCTGGTTTAATATACATGTATACAGGCTACCTTAACCACGTGTCCACAGATGTCGTTACACTTGCTTGCGTTAAGCTACACATGTATACAGGATGTCTTTAATAGATTGACTACTCATGTTTAGGTTTACAGACTGTCTTCCCAATCTTTTTATATTTTTTACACTAAACCTTCTTATACCGCAAGAGGCTATAAGTACATTTAAGTTCATACGTAATTATTTTATTCTAGAATATGTGTTCCCAGAATCAGTTTAAACAGTTTGACCCAGAAGGCCTGGCTGAATATTAATAAGAGAGAGAGCTGTGTGTTCGCTGGATCGTGTACTGTAACGTATAGCCGACAAACAGTTATCTTTTGTAAGACGGAAACTTGTGCAACTTATACACTTTGGCAATAATGACTTTTTTTACGAAAATATTTTTTAATAGCAAACCGAGGCATTAAGAACATTAATGTATATAACGCCATTTATCAAATCTGATCTAAATCTAATCTTCTGAAACAATGCTGTCTGTCTTAATAATTTTTTAACACAATGAATTACGTTTTCCAAAACAGGAAATTAAAACTATAACTTTCTCGAGAAAACGATGAGCTTAAATGTATTTATCTCTACCATAATTTGGGCATCAGCAAATACCCTATAAAAGTGCTATTTTCTTTAAAGTTTTATATATTATGGGCACTACTGACGATAGCAGATCAAAACATACTGACCAGATATTACTTATTTTTCTTTAGAATGGCATCAAACATCATGTTCCTGAGCAGTACGTCGCCAGGTGGTTAGAGCGCTTGACTCGCAATCTGAGGGTCGCGGGTTCGAATCTCCGTCCCAACAAACATGCTTGCCCTTTCAGCCGTGGGGGCGTTATAATGTGACGGTCAATCCCACTATGCGTTGGTAAAAGGGTAGCCCAAGAGTTGGGGGTGAGTGGCGCTTACTAGCTGCCTTCCCTCTGGTTTTACACTGCTAAATTAGAGATGGGTAGCGCAGATAGCCCTCGTGTAGCTTTGCGCGAAATTCAAAACAAACAAACCATTCCGCTCTCTTTCTTTAATTAGTTATTTATTCTTTACTGAAAAGACTGGTTGTAAAACACCTGAAATTTAGTACTGCATAAAGTTAATGCTGCGGTCAGAATCTGATGAGTCATTCGTTTTTTCTTAACGTTTATTCATTGTTAGAAAAAAAAAACAGCTCTAACAATCGCTTCTTAGAACCAAACTCTTCTTAAATGAGTACAGAATAAGAAATGTACAAAAGTAACCAACATTGCCACGCCACCTTAGAGGTTACACGGAATACAAAATATTACACATTTTTAGCCCTTGGAAGATTCGCAGTGGATGTGAAAATTTTGGCCTTAAAGATTACAATTACAAAACATCGAAAACACTCCCAGTGGTGAGATTACAATTACAAAATATTGAAAATACTCACAGTGGTGACTGTTAAACCTTGTAATACTTCTAAGCGGCGCAAGGAGAAAATGTTAAGCAATGCGTAGAAATCTGATATCTCTGTCGGAAAATTTTCAGACAATAACGCTTTCTGGTACCATTTTTGTATAATTACTTAAGTTAGATACTTAAATAGTGCACGTCACATCGGCATAATGATGTTTTCTATGGCTTAATTTTAATAGGACCACTGTTTCTCAAAAGCTTCTTTGTGTTTGACTTAAAGAAATAAAGAAAAGATACAAATATCTTCAATTATCACCAACTGCAGCCTTTGGATCAGTACGACTCTGAGACTGTTATTGAAATTTTGAACTTATTCAAATATTATAAGTATTTGTATGTGCTTTTCTGACCCTTTGTACTTCAATAAACAATATTAGTGTTCATAAAAACAACTAATTAAGCTACACATACCTAAAACCATTTCCACAAACATTCATTTACTGTACACATCTAAAAACCTGAGCTCTTAGAAACTTTAATATTATCTGTTTCTTTTTGTTATTTTTATTCCTACGAAGTAAAAAAAGAGGTCTATTAGTTTCTTACAAAGAAGACATTAATGCATATTGTCATAGCACTAACCATTTTACAAAGTTTGCTAAGTTATCATTTTTGGAAATACAAATTGTCACGTGATGCATTTAGTTTACGTTTATTCCAGTATCCCATTTAGTTTACGTTTATTCCAGTATCCCATTTAGTGACCCTGGAGAGTGAAGAAATAAAATATGGATAATTATTTTGCAGATTTTACCTGAATTTGGACAATTCCTGACCTGAATCGAATAGTCCTTGGTTCGAGGCGTGATGCTGCTGAACACGCTTTCAATTCATCAAGAATTATAGAAGTAATACTATAAGAATTATAGAAGTAATACTATAATTCGGTTGAATGAACTTAGCAAAGCCCTTGTAGGACGGGTGATGCTGACTGGCTACATTTCCTTGTTGCATAGATCAAAGTTAAAAATTAAGGACGAGTTATACCTGAATCATAACCCACATGCGCATAAGATGCAGGTCAGGTTAAAAATCGCATTTCTACCTGATAGTAGTTTTCAAATATTCAAAAACAGTTCAATATTAAACATTCTGATATGCATGTCACACTAACCTAAGGTGTTATATACCAAACATTCTGATATGCATGTCACACTAACCTAAGGTGTTATATACCAAACATTCTGATATGCATGTCACAATAACCTAAGGTGTTATATATCAAACATTCTGATATGCATGCCAGAATAACCGAATGTGTTATATACCAAACATTCTGATATGCATGCCACACTAACCGAAAGTGTTATATACCAAACATTCTGATATGCATGCCAGAATAACCGAATGTGTTATATATCAAACATTCTGGTATGCATGCCACACTGACCGAAGGTGTTATATACGAAGCTTAATCACCGTGTTTCTTAACACTGTAAAAACAGTTAATTAGAAAACGAGCGTTTAAATGTCTTTGTACGATGTTAATATTCTAGTACTTTATACCAGCAAGCCTGTATGTTCAATGTTGTTGAATTTTGATTTGTTGGGTTTTAAAACTTGGGATTTCGTTAAGAAATACAAAAAATAAAATATTACTAATTAAGCATATAACATTTTATGTCGATGGTTTAATCATCTCGCTTGAACTTAATTTTTTTCAAATTTCATGCAGTAGACAGAAAATGTTTATTTTTTTTACTTACTATCTTTATTTATGTAATTAACTATGTGTTAGTTCAA
The DNA here is from genome assembly GCF_000517525.1 of Limulus polyphemus. Lineage (NCBI taxonomy): Eukaryota > Metazoa > Arthropoda > Merostomata > Xiphosura > Limulidae > Limulus > Limulus polyphemus. The sequence goes on along the minus strand of NW_013668019.1, from coordinate 139,130 downwards.
CCTGTTATGTTTTAGCCTGTATACCGTGGTAGCAAGTGGGATTTAGTTTCGCTGTAGGCTTAATACTAAATCGTTTGTTTGTTTGAAGTTTAGCATAAAACTACACAATGGATTATCTGTGCTCTGCCCGCCACGAGTATCGAAACCCGGTTTTAGCGTTATAAGTCCGCAAACACACAGCTGTGCGACTGGGGGGGGGGGAGCCTATTAAAACTTTTTCATTTTATTTCGCAAAATATAAGAAACAACTGCAGTTTGACAGAACCAGCATATTATGCCAAATTACATTCGTTAGGCTGCAAATGGACGTAAGTCCAATAAGAAACCGTTAGTGTAAATATGAAAAACTGTTATAATGTCACCCGGTAAAGACTGATAACTTCACAAACAAAGTAATAATATCTGATGTAGGAGTAATTATATTCTAGCTAATAACACCTGAAACAATATTCTAGCTAGTAGTGCCTGAAACAATATTCTAGCTAATAGTGCCTGGAACAATATTCTAGATAATAGTGCCTGAAACAATATTGTTGAAAACAAAGAGGTTTATTTTCTATATTTAGTTTTACAAAATTTCCTGAGCACATATCCCGGACTTTGTTCACACTATTTATCAGTTTGGTTATACTTTAAGCAACGTCATCCGAGCCGGATCCTTCAGGACTCCCTGATTACTTAAGCAGTCTTGTGAGCTTGTATAACAAGTAAGGATTTCGAATCACTCCAGTTCCCGGGAAGTTTACAAAATTCTCTTGCGTTTTTTTTTGTTTTTTTTTTAAGAAATAAACAAAAATTAATAATATATTTCTCGGAATTAACACACCACACGACCTGAGGGCAAATGAGTAGTGTTAAATATAATTTCTACTCCTTGTTTACCGACTTGTTTAGATACTAAATCGGCAAATACATAAAATTTGTATGTAAGCTAAGCTTCAGTGCTTTTTCATCCGAAGAGCGAGTTTTACGGTCAGGGGGACCCTACCACTTACATTGTACTAACTTTTCGATTTCATTAGTTACGTGGCCCAGTGGTTAGGGCGCTTGACTCGCAATCTGAGGGTCGCGGGTTCGAATCTCCATCCCACCAAACACGCTCGCCCTTTCAGCCGTGGAGGCGTTATAATGTGACGGTCAATCCCACCATTTGTTGGTAAAAGAGTAGCCCAAGAGTGGGTGGTGATGACTAGCTGCCTTCTTCTAGTCTTTCACTGCTAAATTAGGAACGGCTAGCGCAGATAGTCCTCGTATAGCTTTGCGCGAAATTCAAAACAAACCAAACGAATCCACAACATGACCAGCTGAGAAACGAAGTTGAAAGCTGTGTCCAGCTTCGTTAGTCCAGTTAAGTCGATAGCAAAGTTTTCCATCGAATGATATTTTTTGTTGTTGTTTTGTTTGTTTGTTTATCGCTTGGGGCTGGGATATCTTGGTGTAATTTCTCTATTGATATCCACCTTTCATCCCGTTAAAGTCTTTGAGTTTTTATAGTTTTCCTGTTAGCTGTAGTTCTCATTTTATAAACCTTGTAGTATTGTGGTTATGAGATGAATTTGATACAGAAAACTAGAGCTAGGGACTAAATTGTAGCTGGTGTCCGACAACACGTGAATCTGCCACACGGGAATACATATAAATAATATAGAAATAAAGTGACTCTAGCTGCACTTCTCAGTACCGAAATATTTTAATTCGTATTGCATTTCGTGAAAAGCTACTCGAGGGCTACCTGCGCTAACCGCCCCTAATTTAGCAGTGTAAGACTACAGGGAAAGCAGCTAGTCAACAACACCCACCGTCAACACTTCGCTATCTTCTCGAACAGATGAATGGGATTTGGTTGTCGTGCCTATAACGCACCCACGACCCCAAAGTGCAGGGCCTTTTTTTTAATCGGATGGTAACGATAGCAACCATGGAACTTTCTCGGCTCCCGAAGTATTTTTTATTTGAGATACTTGGTACGTTTTCTAATACATTTCATTGAACAGTATAAAATGAAAAATAAAGTAGCAAAGATATTGATCGAGAAAACACAAAGGACAAAAGCAATACATTATTTGCAAAACAACTGCAAAATATGTGTTGTTTTTTCCTTTTGGTATATCTCAGAAAATAGGTTTGTAAATATTGAAGTAAATTCAAACAGCGTAGACACTGGTATAGTTGTAAACATTAGGGTGAGCACATATCCAGGATTTCATTTACGCCGTATATCCGTTTTGTTACTCCTTTCGCAACGTCACCCGCCCTTAACCGCTTTCATCCCGTCAAAGTCTTTGAGTTTCTACAGTTTTCCTGCTAGCTCTCGTTCTCGTTTTATAAACCTTGTAGTTTTCTGATTATGATGTGGATTTAATGCAGAACACTAGAGCTAGAGACGAAATAGTAGCTAGTGTTCTAGCTAATAAAAATAAATAATAACAAAGTAACTCCAGCTGCATTTCACAATATTTTTCTTTGAGATATAAGGTAGTTTTTAATACGTTTCAAAAGGGGTGTTACAGCAGAAAATCTAACTGTATAAGAGCAGATAAGTTATACTTTGGTATAGAAATGCCATACAGTATACATATGTAGAAAATTAACATAGTACACAGCTGTGATTTATAGAACTGAAAGTATCGAAGTAATTCGAAGGATAGCAGACACTGTTACTTCGGGCTGTGAGTATCGAAGGATAGCAGACACTGTTACTTCGGGCTGTGAGTATCGAAGGATAGCAGACACTGTTACTTCGGGCTGTGAGTATCGAAGGATAGCAGACACTGTTACTTCGGGCTGTGAG
>NW_013668019.1:117820-135417 GCF_000517525.1 Limulus polyphemus | reverse complement strand
TGTGAGTATCGAAGTGAATCGAAGGATAGCAGACACTGTTACTTCGGGCTGTGAGTATCGAAGATAGCAGACACTGCTACATCGGGCTGTGAGTATGGAAGGATAGCAGACACTGCTACATCGGGCTGTGAGTATGGAAGGATAGCTGACACTGCTACATCGAGCTACTATAAGTAGTGGAGTGGATCAAAGGATATTGATTATTGGTACACCCGGTTATTAAAGTGAATTGAAAGCCAGTATATACATACCAGTGAATCAAGCATAGTAAAATTTGAAGCGAATTCCAAGACAACAGGATCTTTCATTTTGATTTATGGATACTAAAGTGCACTAAAGAATATCAGGCACTGATATCTATATTTGGAAATTTTGGAGTGAATAAATCGATGAAGTGATATTAGTTTATATAAGTTGAAGTATAAAGAAGGATGGCACGTTTTAGCACTTTGAGTCTTATATATTGGAGTCAATTCAAAGACTACAGAATTGCATAGTCGGATTTTAAATAATGAAGTTAGCTTAAGGAACAAATATTTGCATACTAGATTAGAAATATTGGAGTAAATAAAAAAAAACTGAAAATTCTTTAACCGAAAACGTCGTCATGTGGTTTTTTGGTGTTAAATGTGATTTTTCGCTTAGGATTTTTGATTAGTGAGTCCATAGTTTGAAAATGATAAATTATATTCTCCGATCTTTCAGTGGTTTATTATAAATTGTGGAATTAATTGAAATGTCGAAGATACTTGTATCGTTAAGGGGGGGGGGGGTCTTACTGTTTAAGTAAAAGGAATGCTTGTGATGACAACTCACCCCTCCCCGTGGCTCAGCGGTAAGTCTGGCGGTTTATAACACTAAAAGTCGGATTTTAGTACCTGTGGTAGGCAGAGCACACAGAAAGCCAATTGTTTAGCTTTGTGCTTAACAGTAAACAGACAGTTAGACAGTGTGGACGCAATGTTGTTTCTGTTTGTTACTCAGTATGTCAAAGTAAAGAAATTCAATCAAGAATCAAGAAATAATAAAAGTGTAACGTTAGATCCTTGCAGTGCCTTTACAAGGCACATAAGTTGGTGTTTTCGAGCTCTGGTTCCATTGGAACAAGCGGATGAGAAGGTTGATGCATTCACCCCAGACCGGATGTCAATTCATCGCAGGTTAGCCCTCAGCTAACAGCTGGGTAAACTGCGACAAGTAGAGGTAAAGAGTCTTGCTCATAGACACAAAAGCATGACGCGGGCCAGCCTCGAACTCTCAACCATCCGACTACGAATCCAAAACGCTAAGCCATTGAACCACACTACCCTTAAGTGAGGTTAAACAGCAGGGAGTAATTACAACCCTTAACCGAGCATGGGTAATGACAAGAATACTGAATAACTATGTATAGGTCTCGTTGAAGGAAGATGACCCGAACTCTCTTTGATGGGAAGAATCAAGCGATTAGAAGTATAATAGTGTATTTCTCGACAAGGTGCAGTTAGACATGATTCGTTCATGAGTGACACCTCTTTCTGGAAGGGAAACCCCACAGAATCTGTACTAAAGAGCTACCTGTCCCTAACAAATACTAAACCATTTAAAAACACGGAAACGTCAATTAGAAAAAAAGAATCAATATTGGTTAGTGACTATGAAATTGTCAGATGGCGACTAGCTTTCATGCTTTTGAAACTCTTAAAATACCTTGTGGTTGAGGAACGCAGCATGTAAAAAGATGAATACAGTGAACCGAGAAAATGCCTGTACTTAGACATTGTTCTATTGTGTAACACAATGAAGTATGTAACCAAACTAGAGTAGGGTTACTTTGATAGCTCATGTAGTAGGGGTTACCGATTGTAACTATTTCTTCTTGATAGTTCTTCTTAGAAGTGCTGACAGACTTTCACCTTCAGGTGTAATATATCTTGGACGGTTACAGGGGTCCTGCAAGTTTATTCTGTCCAGTTCCATAGCCTTCTCGTACTGAACATGATCTGATCACGATGATTTAAAACGTAGCCGTTTCGCTATTTTTAAAACTCCTTGTATCGGTTTTAGTTCATCTCGTTTTCTAAGGTTTAGTTTAGTTTGTTTGAAGCTACGCACAAAGCTACACAATAGGCTATCTGTGCTCTGCTCACCACGGGTATCGAAACCCGGTTTCCAGCGTTGGAAGTCCGCAGACAAACCGCCGGGCCACTGGGGGCGTTTTCTAAGGATCACATAACGTATGTTCCGAGTCTCTACTGATGTCTAATGGGGTAATTGTGAATATCGGTAGTCAAATGTCTTGTTAACCAATTCGTGAGGTGTGTAGATGGATGAACCAGTTCCTCACAGTCCCTATCTATCATCTAGCAAAACCACACACAGGGAACGTGACTTATAGAATTACAATCGAATTTATATTCCCAATACGTAGTCTAATAATTTCTAGATGTAAATACCATACATTATGTATTTGTAGTAAATTAAGATACTGCGCAGCTTTAAGTTATAGAACTAATATAATTATGTATATAAATTATCATATATGGTTTGCCTATCTATAGTGGCCAGGTGGTTAGGGAGCTCGACTCGGAATCTGCGGGTAGCGGGTTCGAATCCCCGTCACACCAAACATGCTCGCCCTTTCAGCCGTCGGGGCGTTATAGTGTGACGGTTAATCTCACTATTCGTTGGTAAAAGAGTAGCCCAAGAGTTGGCGGTGGGTAGTGATGACTAGCTGCCTTCTTTGCAGTCTTTCACTGCTAAATTAGGGACGGCTAGCGCAGATAGCCCTCGTGTAGTTTTGCGAAAAATTCAAAACAAACCAAACTAGCCAGCAAATTCTTTTCAAAAGGGATAGAACAAACGCCTGAGCATAATCAAGTAACATTTTCTTCTATGATTACTGTAAAATCCGTTCACAGTGATGTGAAACTTCGACACGGTTCCCTGGTAGGTCAGCGGTACGATGACAGAATTACAACGCTAAAATCCAGGATTCGATTCATCGCGGTGGATAGAATAAATATCCCAGCTTGGTTTTGCGCTGAAACAAACAAACCTTTCGACACTTTAAGAGATTACGACAAAAGTGTCTTAAATCGTTGGTAGGACAGAAACATTATTGACTGCGATCCAAATTTATAATCAGTTTCTTGGACATTCAAGAAATGAAAGGTGGTAATGTCTTTTACATTAAGAGCCAAGAAAAAAAGGTTAAAAAGTTTCCCTTTCCTATAAGTCATTCAGTTATGGTATTACATAAGAAGCTTTTAAGTGTCCTCTGAAAGTGTAATTCGAACTTCCTCTCGGTCTATTACAATCGTTCTCGGATAGTACGATAGGGCATTATCTTCTCTCTTGTTCCACTTCCTGTTGCTGACGTAAATTTAGGCTAGTTACTTGTATTTCAGTTTAAGCATCTACCACGCAGGAGTTTTCTACATAATCTAATATATACCCAAAGCTACGCCTAAAAATCATGAAAGGAGAATATATAAATGATATTTCGTCATATTAACCCAAATTATCTGAGCGTAAAAAGTGTATAAATTTAAGTGTGTGTTGTTGTAAATAAGATATGAAATACTGCCATATACTACTACTCTGAAAATTACTCAATCGGTCAGGAAATATGCATGTGTGTGTATGAAGGTGTGTGAGTAAGAGAGACTCGTTATATATCTCATTTCCGTTTATATTTGCCCAAAGAATAGTTCCATTTCCAAGTACGCATTTCTAGTATTATGATGAAACTATTACCGTAAAGGAAAAAAATTACTGTTTACTAAAATGACATCAGAATAATAAGAAAACATGCAAAGTATAACTGTTGAGTTTATATTAAACAGTTGGGACACGACAACTAATTAGAGCATAATAATCCTTGGAGACGGCTCCAATGGGTATTGAAGAAAAACTTTAAGATAAGTTTAATGTAACAGCAAATGTACAACGTTTCGACAAGGTTGATGACAAAAACAGCAGTAATCAGGAACGTATGTGAAAAATAATTTTGTGTTTGTTTATTGTAAGCACAAAGGTGCACAATGGGCTATCTTTGCTCTGTCCATCGCGAATGTCAAAACCCAATTTTTAGTGTGATAAGGCCTCGGATTTTCCGCTGAGCCACTGGAGGGGGCGGGGGCTTAAGTGAATGAAAATTAAAGGACTCCAGAATATTAACGTCATCGCGGTACTGAAACTACTTCCTGGCGCCAATACGAAGCTAAGTCATTGTGATAAAATTTAAAACCTTTCTGCTCCCCAGTGGCTCAATAGTAAGTGTGAAGACTTAAAACCCTAAAAACCGGATTTCGATACCCGTGGTTGGCACAGAACAGATATCTCATTGTGTAGCTTTGTGCTTAACAGCAAAGAAAAAAAAATATAACCTTTCTGACCAATAAAGTGAAAAACATTTATCATTAATAACTGTGTAAAATACATAGCTAACAGCTATGCTTCAAAAATACATTTTAATTTAACAATAACTTCTTTTTTGCTACCTGTTTGTTTGTGAGATAAATGGATACTGTTTCTAAAGAGAACTCCAAATGGTAATTTGAATAGTTTAACCTAATTCTGAAAAGGGTTAAGCCTCTGTAGCACAAAATAAAAGTTTTCTTTATTGACTTAAATTCAAATCGTAAAATTTGATGCGCTACACTTTTTTTTTCAAAACCCATTACTTATAATACGTTAATATTCTTTTATGAGTCGATTTTGGAAAAAAAAAAGTGATAAAATGGAAAGAAAAAGAACCATATCTATCATAAAAACCGTTAAACTGTCTAAAAAATTAGTTGGCGTAAAAAATTTCTTCTAATCAAAGTTCCAATCTCATTATCTGTATTCTTATGTATCATAAGATTCGCCCGGCATGGCCAGGTGGCTAGAGCGCTCGACTCGCAATCTGAGGGTCGTGGGTTCGAGTCCCCGTTCCACCAACCATGCTCGCCCTTTCAGCCGGGGGGCGTTATAATATGACGGTCAATCCCACTATTCGTTGGTAAAAGAGTAGCCCAAGAGTTGGCGGTGGGTGGTGCTTACTAGTTGCCTTCCCTCTATTCTTACACTGCTAAATTGGGGACAGCTAGCGCAGATAGCCCTCGTGTAGCTTTGCGCGAAATTCATAACGAACAAACAAACTTCGATACTCACAGCCCGAAGTAACAGTGTCTGCTATCCTTCGAATTACTTCGATACTCACAGCCTGAAGTAACAGTGTCTGCTATCCTTCGAATTACTTCGATACTCACAGTCCGTTATAACAGTGTCTGCTATCTTTCGACTCACTTCAATACTTTCAGTTCTATAAATCAAAACTGGATAGTATGTTAATTTACTACTAGTATGTTAATTTACTACATATACAGTATGCATACTGTATGGCATTTCTATATAAAAGTATAACTTAATTTGCTCTTATATGGTTATATGATTTATAAAACAAAGACTTATGACTTACAGCGAATAGTCCCTCGATGGACCAAGGGTAAGCTTACTACTTTAAAATGCTAAAATCTGGGACTCATTCCCCGTGGTGGACAGAGTGCAAATAGCCCATTGTGTGACTTTGCACTTAGAGAAAAAAACTGGGACTCATTCCCCGTGGTGGGCAGAGTGCAAATAGCCCATTGTGTGGCTTTGCACTTAGAGAAAAAACTGATATCTTCCAATGACAAGGGATGAAGTTACAAGGCTAATTTATATTATATACATTTGTATAGCTTGGTAGTTAAGGCGTTCGATTCGCAATCTGAGGGTCGCGAGTTCGAATCTCCATCACCAAACATCCTCATCTTATATAATTGCCCATTGGGCCAGCCACCCGGTTGTAAAAATTCTTGGCTTACAAAAATACCGACCGACCTCCAAACTAGTTAGGATTAAGGTCGTTAAATAACAAAAAAATAATTTCTTTATAGCATAGCCAGTTCCATTAGGTGAAATGTTTTCTTTGCTAATCTTCACCACAAATTAAAGAAAACACTAATTGTCGTGTATCTTTTGCTTTCTGGAGTTCTTATTAATACTTGAAACGTCCTAAAATATAGCTTATTCAGTTTGTTCACTAATCACATTGTTTCAATTTCACTAACATAGATACTGCCCCAGGTGTAAAATTTCTTTCTTTGCCTTCACGTGGATGGCAGGAGGTCGTGCATGTACGTCATTAGCTAGCTGGAGCAAGGGGGGAAATTGAAATGGTTCTCAAATTAAAAATAATGAGAAAATGAATAAAGCAAGGGGATTTCGAATCCCTCTGGAAAACTGTCATTACAAAAATACAAACAGATATCCTTAAGCTGCTTTATAGAGTAAATTACCTTTTTTTTTTCATGTTCTTCTTCTTGTTTTCTATTTAATACACGGTTTAAAGTCATTGTACTTACTGTTTTAATGTAAAAAAAACAAAAACGATTGTTATACTTCCCCACAACAAGATCTCAGATTTAAATCAGACTGAAATAAAATCAAATGGAATTCTACAGACGATATTTTCGGAACTTGGAGTAGATGTTGCTGTGTTAGCCTTGGAAATGTGATTTATATCAATATTTCTTGTGGACGAAGTCATCGTTCAAAGTGCATGTGCTCATCTGTTGATTCATAGTCCAGTTTTAATCATCTAATGAACCTATATTATAAATTATTAGATTTTCATGAGTCATCTTAATAATCAGCTCTAATAACTAGTATCTCAAATTGCACATAACAACAAACTTTCAAGATATTTTATATATGTTTTTCAACAATGCTTTCAAGTTACCATCGTTAAAACATTTACAATGGTGGAAAAAAATTATTGTATCACTCAATATTTTCACACTTTTCTTGTGGAAATTTCAGAACTAATGTAAAACGGTTATAGACATTGTGTGGTGTAAGCTGACTCGTTATTCAGTCATCCAAACATACATATGCATCTCTATCAACAAATCAACTTCGAAACATGTATTACAGCAGACGATCAACAAATACTCGGCAAATAGGAAAACATATTCTGGGTAAGAAAACCCAACTTTAAAGATAATGCCACTAATGTAATTGGCAAAAAGTGGTCACAGAATATGTTTCTTGTTTTAATATTTGATTGTACTCTCTCTGGTCTGGATAACTGCTTGAAATCTCCGTGGCAGAGTGCACGAGAGAGTGAATTGTTGGTAGGGGTGAGTTCTGTTCACAATGCCACACCCAGATTACAGATTCCTGCAGTTTTAAGGTGCTTATCGGTTTCATTTCTAGCACTTCGTTACCCATTACCTTCCAGTAATTTTCGATATAGTTAATATCTGGGATGTTGCCTGGCTAGCGTAGTGTCTTGACCATCTCCCTTCGAAGAGCAAGGAAATAAAACCTAAGATGTATTTTCAATACACAAAAAACTAAAAATCCGCGGCAGGTATTTTGTTTTAAAGGAAGTTGAACTTTCCTAAACGGAGATGTTCAGGGATATTGATATCCTCTTCACTCCGCTCGCGAGAAAGAAGAGATGTTCAGGGATATTGATATCCTCTTCACTCCGCTCGCGAGAAAGAAGAGATGTTCAGGGATATTGATATCCTCTTCACTCCGCTCGCGAGAAAGAAAATTTTGCTAAGATCATGGGGTTAAAAGAAATTTCGTAGTTTATTCATATCTGCTATTTGGTTGGTCTGGAGATTTGGCAGACGTCTGGGAGTCCAGGAAGCAGAGAGAAGACCAAGGCCCATGACGACGATGATGAGAAGCAGCAAGACGATAGCATTTGACAAAGCATATCTCAATAAACGCCCTATGAACAGGGTAACTGCGCGACTGGGATCTATAAATCCTATGCCATGGCTGGTATCAGAAAATCCAAGAGTTCAATACACCTAAAATGAGATTTCCTCTTTATTTAACGTCTACTGCATAGAGTGCGTGAATATTACCAACCATTTAAACCCTGGGGCATGGTGAAGAGTCATCCTGGAATATACACTGGTAAGCTCTACCGAAACGATCCCAAATTCTTACTTTAACCGAGACTCGAGAATCTCGATGTACTTCTCGGCATTGACAGTACCTTTCACATAATACAGGCATCCCACACCCTAGCCACAGATGCATCCCTATATCATCTGACCCTACAGATGCTTCACAGTTGCATTCAAATGCGGTGGATGAAGGTTCCGAAAAGATCACTTTGCTTCAGTCCAGTCAGCATGCTCTTTGCCCCAGGTGAGCCTAATCTTCTTTGTTTTGTTGACGAGGATGTTTTGTTTTTTTTTGCCGTCTTGCTGGAAGATTGACTGATCAAGGTAAGACCGGAAGATGAACACAGTGACCCCTGAAGTTTCCTGCCATGATCTTTTCAGTCGATGATTCTGCAGGCTCATGCATTTCAGAACACGATCGTCAGCTGCTGTGGATGCTTTCTTTTTACCCTTTCTTTTCCGCTACTCTACACATCCAGCCTCTCTAGATCTTTGCACCTAGCGATTCATAGTACACTGGTTAAATTTAATTCTTCTAGTAAGAAGACTTGTCGAAAGTCTCTCTTTGCTCAAAGAAACAATGACTAAATGTTTCCTGTGGACACGCATCTCTCAGCCATAGTAGCATTACACACACACGTTGTAGCAGATATGCTTCTAAACTGACATTAAGTAAAACCTCTATGTACAGTCAACAGCTGATGTAATACCCAGACAGCATATAAAGCTGCTTATGTAATAATTAGACAGTATTGCATTATCCATGAGATACATTTGCATCTACTGTACATGTATTAGGGCCTCAAAACAGACGACGATTCCAAAGAAAAATGTGAAAAAATTGGGTGATGAAATATACTTTTCCTTCTTATACTTACCAAGTGTAAGTCCTTTTAACTAACCACTTAGTGAATTATACACACCCCATTATAAGAGGCCTTACTGGATTTCGTTGGTTTGCTGGCTCAAGTTGTGCTGATGAGCCTAGCATAGGCTGTTGTGAAACTGCAGTCCACAAGAGAGGCATCAAATAACATATTACGCCTATAAATCATAGATTATATTTTCAATTTTACCATTGGTGAAAAGAAAGGAAATCGTATGATAAATCATTCTTATATATTACAAGTGTTTGGTTTGCTGTGTTCACTTAATTTATCGTGATTTCAATCAACTAAACTACATATTGAGTAACTGGGGAGTTATAAGTGTTGAGATGTAGAACACAGATTTAAGTTTTCAGATATAACCACATATTTTCACCCTTTCAATTCGAAACAAAATTTTAGGCCACTCAGTTTCCAAGCAAAACTCCGTTATCTTCAGTGAGATGAAATGTGGTATAAAACATGTGAACTCTAATTAGAAACAGTTAACTCCTCACAACTGGCTGTAGGTGGCGTGTGGTAATTTCAAACGTAAGACATTATGGAAAGAGTAACCATCCTACTTCTAGTTTTTTGCTTCATTTCATGTGTGATTCTTGCGAATAACTTATATTTTAATTCCACATTGTATTTCACCACACCACAGTTCCTTCTTCTGCACATAGTATATATCCTATTAGGATATATCTACTTATCCCACACTCTGAAGTTTGTACCCTGTTTTTTATTTATTTGTCCTACATTTATGTTTGAAACTATTTGTTCTTGACTTAGTTGTATGAAAGTATTAACATAATTAACATAACTGGAGTGGTTTCTTAATATAAAATTACAACCTAGTTCTAATTACATGTTCCAATTTTCCGTTTCCCAAAGTGTATGTGTGGTGCTTATGTATTACCTTGTAGCTAGCTTATAGCTTATTAGATCACTCACCCAAATTGCAACGCATTAAACCATAATTTAATAGCAAAAACAAAGTAAAATATTGTTCATCAAAACTATTTCATTGTCTAAAAACCACGAGTACCTAATCGTAGCCTCTCTATTCTTTTAGGATAATAACCAAGTGTTCAATATCATTGGTAATGTAACAAATGATTTCATTTCATAATTTCTTGATGATTTCGTTAAGCTATTATAAATATAATCGTATGTATTAGATATTACATGTAGAAACCAAAACAGTAAACAACAACAATTGTACGCCTTTTGTTTTCTTCAAACACAAAAGATACAAGTCACATTTTGTAGAGATTTAACCATACATTTTTCTTTAAACATAATATTTCAGCTATACACGTTTTCTTCTCTAATGAGAAAGTTCAAATACAAAAGCGGGAAAAATCAACAAAATGAAAATGGTGCTTTACTCTGCAATCGTAGTTTTGTAAAACATAAACTCAAAAATGAAAAATTTGTGAAAGATTATGTGTATGTAAAACTGAGATCTGATATTCTAAAACAGAAAGCACAAACGACAGAAAACAAAGAATATGTTTTGAAAAATTTAGAGCCAGAACAAAATATTTTAGAATCGTTCTTAAAGTTGTAATCACATGTTTTCTACTACCATAATCAAAATATCTTTTCAAATTTGTGCTTAACATGAAAAGTCGGTCAAGGAAACAATTAAATTCTTCTTAACCTCGTTACTCACGGGAGTGGATTAGTCACCAAGGGCATCACACATGCTCCCTACTAGGAAGGATTTCTGTAGCATAAAGCATGCTGTAGATAGCGAAATGTGACCTTGTCTACTGGCAAGTCAAGTGTTGCCCTCATTTACATGGGTGACACCTAAACCATAGAAGGATATGATATTTATTCCTCTCTCTATATAATATTTTTATCCATTCTGGGACAAGGCGATAAGGAGAATACACACGTTCCAGAAGAAGTGCTTAAATACACTTGCTGTCTAAAAGCTTTAATTTTGGGTTTGAATGTTGGAATGCAGGTTGTTTCACTTTGCTACAGACACAGTAAAGATTACGGAAAATCCGATTTTGCTTCATTCTGATATTTTCAGATATGTAGGTTTATCTTGGAGAAGCCAGTTAACTGGAAAATTCAATGATATTGAGGAATGAAGTATACTTCTTCCTGAACTCGAACCGAGTTTGTTGTTTAAAAAGTGAGACAGTAAAAAAATGCACAGATTAAAAAATTAAATACAAACACAGAACATAATAACATACTGAATATAACAAAAGCTCAAGTGATATTTCTCGTTGATATTTATTGAACTAATAATAGATGTGTGTGAAAAACCATTATCAGTTTTTTACCATTTCAAAAATAAAACTGAATGAAAATAAGTGAAATCCAGCGAAATACAAATGAAAAAAATAACTGACGCGTTAACTGCAAGTAAAATAAAGTTTAAAACACGTTTGCTTAAGGCAAGCATTAAATCTAAAAACCTTTACCACTCATACAGCTTTAGACGTAAAAGTATTAAAATAAAATCACCCGAGGCCCATTCTAAAGATCTGCTAGACACTGAAAACATGCAAAAACTTCTAAATTATCCAGCCCTTGGGGCATGCTTGTCTTTAAATATAAAAATAATAATACAAACAAAGCCTAGTTTGCTCCCAGTCCCACATTCAGGGAGTAAACCATGCGTTTATAGCATAGCACGTGCTAAGGGCATGATCACTAATTATTATCCACTTCACTGACAAAATAAAACACCCGTTTCTCTAACTATGGCCAGGTGGTTAGAGTGCTCGACTCGCAATCTGTGGGTCGCGGGTTCGAATCCCCGTCACACCAAACATGCTCGCCCTTTCAGCCGTGGGGGGCTTATAATTTGACGGTCAATCCCACTATTCCTTGGTAAAAGAGTAGCCCAAAGCATTCGCGGTGGTTGGCGATGACTAGCTGCCTTCCCTCTAGTCGTACACTGCTAAATTAGGGACGGCTAGCGCAGATAGCCCTCGTGTAGCTTTGCGCGAAATTCATAACAAACAAACAAACTCTCTAACTACATTACAAGTTATTTTTATTGCAAGAACATAGATAACAGCCAATTACGGACATTCTTACCATGCACTCTACTTAAGTAGCTTAGCGCGAAATTCATAACAAAGAAACAAACTCTCTAACTACATTACAAGTTATTTTTCTTGCAAGAACATAGATAACAGCCAATTACGGACATTCTTACCATGCACTCTACTTAAGTAGCTCACTGCATCTAAGCTTAAAATGATGAAATATATAATAATGTTAAAAAATAATAAATATTAACTAGGGAGATGGAAAACATATAGTATTGTCTTTTGCTACATATTTAATCCAGTAAAGCCACTTGTCCTACAACACTCACATACACAATATAATGAACAAACAAAAGGATAACACATCTCACCTACCCCCTTAAAGATGTAGTAGTCTAACAAACTGTGCATCACTATATAAAACAAAACAAAGAGGTCAAACACTACACAAATAGAAACTTATCCTCTTTAGGAGGTGAAAACCAACGATAATGCTTTTACTTTTAATACAAAAAAAAGAGAAAATTATCAAACTTGGGGACTATAAATTAGACTACTAATTCAAAATACTAAATATCACACAACGTTAAAACGTTTTAATTAAGGCCAATTTTGTATATTAAAAACTTGACTCTACATGTTTCGATATTGAAACACCATCTTCAGGAATGCGTTGAATAATATAATCGTGTCTTTATATATATATATTTGTTAAATAGATCATATGATATATATATATACAGGTTTAAAATTCCCGGAAAAACGTTTTAGAGAAGGTCACCCCAAATTTTTGCTGAGATATTCGCTGGACCTTCATCTTTATTTAATAATACATAATTTTTTCATATTCAATTATTTCCAAGGATTCGCGAATATTATTGGCTATAATACCTTTTGGTTGAGCCAATATTAAAGCCCCCCCACAATAGCGTATGTTGTGTTTCATGTACATATTCTGCTATGGCTGAATTTTCTATTTTTTTATTTCTTACAAATCCTTTATGCTCCATTAAACGATATCTTAAATTACGTCTACTCTGTCTAATATAAATATTTCACATTCAATTTTATATATTCCAGTTTTGTCTTTAACTGTATGTTATCTTTAGTATTACCTAAAATTTGCTTTATCTTATTAATCGGTTTAAATACAGGATGAAATATTTGTTGTTTTTTAAACACTTTAAAAAAATTATTAGTTAAACCTGGAATATATGGCAACATTAAAGCTTCCTTTTTAACCTTTTTTCATAACTATGTTTTAAAGTAATACTTTGATCAGCCGTTACCACATTAGTGAATTTCTTGACAGCTCGATCTATAATATTCGGGTTAAATCCTCATTCAGCTGCTATAAATTTCATTAGTAATAATTAATTTTTTAAGTCTTCTTGTTTAGTATATATATCTTCAAAATCTTGTGAACATAAGTGTAAAATGCAAAAACAAATTTTGATCTAGTATGACATGATTCACGGTGTAAAGTCATAAGGACAGAAAAGGGTTTCCGATAAATAGATGTTTCTAGATTATCTCGTAAATATCTTTTTACTAATACTTTTAGAAAAGGCAAGCTATGACTTTTCTCAATTTCATAAGTAAATTGTATAGATGGTTCTATGCTATTCAAATAGCGCGCAAACTCAATTTATCCCTTATTACCATATCTCCACAGCAAGAATGTATCATCTAACATATCCAAATATCAGGTTTACATAAACGATACAAAATGTATAGGCACTGAATACATAAAAGTAAGGTCAGCCCCAGATGTGATAGGCAATACTGAAAATCTGAAACATCCAAAAGGTCGAATAGATAAAAAACCATTTTATTTTCTATGTCAAGCAGTAGGATGAATAGTTTTCTGCAAAACTGAAAATACCAGACTTTAATTGGCAGGTTCAAAAAGTTGAAAATAGCCAGAAGGGTTAAGAACTTCACTTTAAAGAAGGAAAGCAGGACTAAAAATGCAATG
The DNA here is from genome assembly GCF_000517525.1 of Limulus polyphemus. Classification (NCBI taxonomy): domain Eukaryota; kingdom Metazoa; phylum Arthropoda; class Merostomata; order Xiphosura; family Limulidae; genus Limulus; species Limulus polyphemus. The sequence goes on along the minus strand of NW_013668019.1, from coordinate 121,604 downwards.
TCAAAAAAGTACTCTGATTGGCCAGAAACATTTAGTGAAGAGTATGAGTTAAAATCGTAGTGATCTGCTTCCAAAAATACGTCATCTTGGAAAACCCAGCAGGTCAACGTTTAAAATACTAGACCACCTGTGGTCTAGTTCTGTATCTACAGGCTTATGTGCGCTCGCGCTTAACCCGCTTGTAGAAAATTGTCCTTACTATCTAAAGACTGTAGCCGATTCAAAAATTCTCAGTTTGGAGCTTCACCTCAACCCTAGTTGTGCCTATTGAAGTCATAAGGAATGATGATGGTCTACGGCTAGCCTGTAACTCTGACATATCCCCCACCCCACTATCATCTGGTTGTTGAACCAACAAGAACCTACGTCTGATAGTGAAACATTGGGGGCGAGAGTGCTCATACTAGTGACAAGTTTAAATTGAACACTTCTTGGGTGCTGACCTAATTTCTCTGACAATGAAACTTTCCTTATCACCTATGACTCTACACCTTGCACAAAGGTGTTACATCTCTCCTCCAGTTTCTCATGAGCAATTCTCATTTTCTTGCATTCTACTGGTCTCGTACTGAGAAATTTTATGAATGTATTCAAAAAACTTTTCTTTGGAAACATTTAGATCTCCACGATCAAAAAGATTTTACATAACAAATAAAACACTGGGTACATCAATTTGTCACTTGTTATATTTAGTGGCGCTGTTTATAAATTTACTTTTCACAAATAATTTCCCCTTGGTCACATTTAATTTCGACATGACTGCAGTTTTATCAGCCAGAACTTGAAAAATACGAACCGAATTTTTTTTTCCTGTAAATGTGAAATAGAACTATATGTTACTTTCCTCTCTTCCTGCAAAATCTGCTACTTACTGAACGTTGCAATGTAAAAACTGAAACATCTTCTTTCCTGCATTAACAAAACCAAGATGATCACTGTTTCTTGAAATAATGCCTGGCAGGTTAGTAACTACAGTTGACTTAATACAATAAATTCTTTACATCCTGGCCGAATTATCGTATTCAATTTGTGTTGAATTTTGTCAACTACTTGTTGGTAGTCATATTCTAGTAAAATACTGTTCATCTGTGAGTGATAAAACTTGACTTTTACTGGCTTGTAATATTTAACTGAACTAGTCTATTTAGCCAAACTTCCTTTTGTTAGAATTAATATTCATTCTGACACTACCTTGTACAGTAATACTCCTTTATTTCAATTATGGTTAAACACAATAGTCAACACTAAATGTGCATTCACTGTTTAAAGCAGCCACCAAGCATGGACAGCTGGGACACTGTATCACCTACTCGTGTTATTCGGCATCAGCGCAAAGCAAATATCCTCGATGAAATGAGACCTATTCCATTGAAATAGTGACCCAATCCACTTTCTGTACTTGTGAACATAACTTCCTCACTGCACACTACACAGTTAAGTGAATATTTTTCTATACAGAACCTCATGGCTTGCTTGGAATAACTGCAACTTCTTTGACAAGGAAACTTGGTTTTATTCATAAAATCCCTTGGGTGCTCGGAAAGCAAGGGTTTCGCCAGTCTTTCAGTTGTTAGTTTTGCAGCTAAATGACAATCCTAGCTGTTATGTGACAGGTGATTGTACACTGCAGTGCATACATGATATCTTACATCACCACTTGGGGGCTTGGAAAGTAAGCCCCTTCTAAGCCCTTTTAGTCAACAATCTTTCGACTACATAACTATCCTGGTCGTTAAATAAGTAGTGATTGTATAATGTAATGCATATATAATAACTACCACCCGGGGCTGAAAAAGACAGAGTTGCTAAGCCTTCCTATTCAGCAATCTTTCAGAATTAAATTACTGTAATGCGAATGGTTTTTACAATACAATGCATATGCTATCTTACATCACAACCAAGGAGGGGAGGTCAGAGAACATTCTACATTCTACAACTGCTCTAATTCCACTATCATTAGCATCAATATCAACCCTTACAATCCTGCCACAGATATGACAGAATGAATGCTTCCATTAAAGCATGGTTTAAGGAGGTGAACATTGATAATACGATATAAACCCAAGGAAACTTTGAAATTGTTGTCTCTTCACGAGTTGGGGCCAGTCTCAAATCACAGATATTTGTTCAGGATTTACCCACTATATAAACACTACATTATATTAATGTGTGCATGAGGATTGCACACTTCCTAGGCTTCAGTGGTAATCCTGCAGATCTTATGCACTCTAAAAACATGGACAGACTCATAACAACAGACTCAAATGTTTGTCCATTGATGACCATTACAGAAGGAAACTAGATAGCAGTTCTTCCATAATTGCAGAGCCCCATTGTGACTTTTCCCCCTGAAGGGCATATAATTATCGATGCTACTGTCACCTGCTTTCTGGACAGCCTTTTTACATGTCATCATTGCTTTTGATCTGGCACATAGCAAATCACAGCATAACACTCTTCTTCATCAGAATAGTATTGTTTCCTCCAAAAGGTATACACGAGCTGTCCACCATCCTAAGGCAGTTTTGACAGGCATTGGTCGCAGTCTGAGGGTCGCGGGTTCAAATTCTCGTCACACCGAACATGCTCGCCATTTCAGCCATGAGGGCGTTATAAAGTTACAGTCAATCCCACTGTTTGTTTGTAAAATAGTAGCTCAAGACTAGCTGGTGGATGGTGTTGACTAGCTGCCTTCCCTCTACTATATGACTGTTAAATTCGATGACGAGGAACCCACTTTGAGACTAATAATGGTTGTAGATAGCTTGAATGGGTAATGAAGAAAAACTTTAATATAAGTTTAACATAACAGCAAATGTACAACGTTTCAACAAGGTTTTGTCATCATCTAGTACAAGTAATTTACACTGACACGGATATATATATATATACAGTATGGAACAAAGAGGTCACATGACTGGATACTGTTGCAAAACTTAGAAGAGGTATCTAGGCACCCCGGGGTGTTGGTTTAGAGTAGGGTTGTTTTGTTCAATTAAGATGGGTTCCTTGATTTTTCATTTGTTTATGGTGATCCCATAGCTAACCCTTCATTTTGTTTATAGAAATTATTGTTAACAGAGTTTGCTTACTATTTGAACAGCATTGAACCATCCATACAATTTACGTTTGAAATTGAGAAAAATAATAGTTTGCCTTTTCTAGATGTATTGGTGAAAAGGAATGTACAAGATAATTTAGAAACATCATTTTACCGGAAACCTTTTTCTGTTCTTATGCCCCCACACCAGGAATCATGTCATACTAAGTCACAAAAAATGTCTGCGTTTTATAGTTATGTTAACAGAGCTTTGAAGACATGTACTAACCAAAATGATTTAAAAAACAAATTGTTATTAATTAAATATATAGCAGTCGAAAGAGGTTTTAACCCAGATCTTATAGATAGGGCAATTAAGAAATTCACTAATACTATAATAATTGATCAAGTTAGTACTTTAAAACCTAGTTATGAAAAAAATAGAAAGGAAGGCTTAGTCTTACCATATGTTCCAGGTTTAACTACTAGTTTATTTAAAGTGTTCAAAAAACAACAGATATTCTACCCTATATTTAAACCGATAAATAAGATGAATCAAATCTTAGGTACTACGAAAGACGAAATACGTTTAACTGAAAAAACCGGAATATATAAAGTAGAATGTGAATGTGGAAGTATTTACATTGGTCAGACAAAACGTGATTTAAAATACCGTTTAAATGAGCATAAGGGATATTCATCCATAGCAGAACATGTACAGGAAACACAACACACAATATCATG
>NW_013668019.1:116065-116863 GCF_000517525.1 Limulus polyphemus | reverse complement strand
CAGCATGCTTTCAAGACATTGAAAGAAAAATTGGTCTTCATCTCCACTTTTAAAGCTTCCAGATCCCTCACTGCCGTACATACTGAATTGTGATGCTAGTAATGTCGGAATTGGAGGAGTGTTGTCTTAAAAAAGTGGGTGAAAACGAACATGTGATGGCCTACTTCAGTAGGGTTTTGAGTAGACCAGAAAGGAACTACTGTGTAACATGGAGGGAACTCCTTGCTATAGTAAAGAGTCTGACATATTTCCGTCCTTACGTCTATAGGGTTAGGTTTACCATCAGGACAGACCATGCTGCATTACGCTGGTTAAGATAATTAAAGAACCCAGAGAGACAACTGGCACTTTGGTTCTGAAAAATAGACCAGTATAATTATGATATTGAATATAGAGAAAGAAAATTTCATTAAATGCCGATGGACTGAGCTGAAGACCCTGCAAAAATCACTGCAGACATTACTGCAAAAGAGAGGTTGAACTAACTAGGTGCCATCAAGCTGAAGTCAAAGTGACTGAAGGAGTTCATGATGGAAGTGGAACCAAATATAGATATTTAAGCAGAGCAGGAGAAAGACCAAGATTTGAAGCCAATAATTGATTTTCTAAAAGCAAGTGTTTTGCACCTTGCTTGGGAGAAGGTGTCTAGCTTAAGCCCTGTGATAAAAAACTATTGGGCACAATGAGACTAGTTGAAGCTTGAAGATGGTATTCTTCTCCGGAAATGTGAAAGTGACGACCTGGCTAACAGTTATACCGAGAAAGTTACGGGAAGTTGTGCTGCATCAATCCCATGAT
>NW_013668019.1:111320-115141 GCF_000517525.1 Limulus polyphemus | reverse complement strand
GAGTACCCTTGTTGCTTACAATTTTTCTATGACTACTGTTCAGTTAGAATATCATATACTGATCCTTATCTAAAATTAGCCATTCACGGAGTGAGAAGACAGTTGGAGATAGGCTTTCATGTTAACTGCCTATTGTTATTTGAACATTGTTTTATTTAAATGTTTTAACTTTCTCTGTTGTCTTTGGTATGCTACATTTCACCTTTTTGTCTGTTATGTGTATTCTGTGTTTCCTCTGTACTGTGTTTTATTCTAAATGATTTTTCATTTTTCACAGTTGGTCAAGCTACTTTAATAAGCAAGAAAATGGAATTTCGTGTAGCCATCTTTTTTTTTTCTTTGTTTCTAAATGTTTCTCTGCCTGTTTATATTCTCATAAGTCCACCCTGAACGTAATTTGAATAGTTAAGATTAGAGTAATGTAATAATATCGGAGATATTCTTAAAAGTTTTTCAGTTTTCTGTACAAGTGAGCATCCTGGTGAAATTACGTTGTTGTAATGTTGTTCTTATATTGGGCTGGTTCTTTTAAATTATTAAGTGAAAATAAGACTAAATCCAAGCCACTTAAAGGTAACAAAGTAGTTTATTTCTTCCATGACGCTTCTGTATGCTGTTGTTACGACATCGAGGTCACGTGACTAGTATCACGCCACGTCATTATCGAACTTTCACGTCTTTTCCTTAAATCTCGTGATCTTTCTAGATATAGTGTAGTCTTGTATATATAAGACCGGCCACGAAGCGACGGAGAAGTAGTGTGTAATTGAACTGAGTATTGTCGAGCACGAGCACGTGAGGCCAAGTTCCGGTAACTGTTAAAAGAGAGGTTGAACTAATTAGGTGTCATCAAACTGAAGTCAAAGTGACTGAAGAAGTTGGTGATGGTAAAGTGGAACCAGGTATAGATATTAAAGCAGAGCAGGAGAAAGATCAAGATTTGAAGCCAATAATTGATTTTTTAAAAGCAAGTGTTTCGCGCTCTGCTTGGGAGAATGTGTCTAGTCTAAGCCCAGTGACAAAGCACTATTGGGTGCAATGGGACCAGTTAAAGCTTGAAAATGGTATGCTTCTCCGGAGATGGGAAACTACAGATCGGAAATTGACGACTTGGCAAACAGGGTGACTCAATGTCTTCTTAACTCCGAGATGTCCTCCTGTTAAACTATCATGGGATTGACGCAGCACAACTTCCCGTAACTTTATTTGTATAATACGACAGATATTTTACTGGATAGGTATGAGGCAAGATGTGGAAGAATGGTGCTGGACCTGCAGTACATGTTGTGCTAAAAGAGGACCCAAGCATAAGGGACGTGCTCCAATGAAGTTATATCAAGTTGGCACACCAATGGAAAGAGTAGCCATTGACATTGCTAGTCTTTCGCCTCAAACTCGTGCTGGAAACAAGTACATTTGTGTGGTGATGGATTATTTCACCAAGTGGTCTGAGGCATATACAATACCAAATCAGGAGGCTACAACTACAGCTTCGGCTATTAGTGATTTCTTCTTCAGATTTGGTATGCCATATGAACTGCATTCAGATCAAGGCCGTAACTTTGAATCAGCTGTGTTCCAAGAATGCTGCAAGTTGTTTGGCATACGAAAGACCAGAACAACGCCACTTCATCCATAGTCTGATGGGATGGTAGAAAAGTACAACTGGACACTGGGACAGGAATTTACAATTTTTTGTAATAGCTGCCAATATGACTGGGATGTCATACTCCCTCTACTGTTGATGGCCTATAGGAGAGCAGAGCACGAAACCACTGGATACACTCCAGCAAAGTTGATGTTTGGTCGGGAACTTCGGTTGCCAGTTGATCTGATAACAGGACGCCCACCTTATGAAGAGTTGCCTGAAAATGTGTCAGAGTTTGTGAAAGTGTTATCGGAAAGGATGGATGATATTCACCATCAAGTGCATCCAAACTTGAAAACGTCTGCTGATTCCATGAAGCTATGTTATAATAAGAGATCTACTGAAGTCAGCTTTGTACCTGGAGACAAGGTGTGGTTGTATAATCCCAGGAAGACAAAAGGGAAGTCTCCTAAGTTGTCTTCTCCATGGGAAGGCCCATAAGACATAATAGATCGTCTGTCAGACGTGTTTGTTTGTTTGTTGTTGAATTTCGTGCAAAGCTACACGAGGGCTATCTGCACTAGCTTTCCCTAATTTAGAAGTGTAAGACTAGAGGGAAGGCAGGTAGTCATCACCACCCACCGCCATCTCTTGGGCTACTCTTTTACCAACGAATAGTGGGATTGACCATCACATTATAATGCCCCCACGGCCGAAAGGGCGAGTATGTTTGGTGTGACAGGATTTCGAATCTGCGACCCTCAGATTCGAGCGCCTTAACCACCTGGCCATGCTGGGCTCTCAGACGTGACTTTCCGAATACAATGTGGTCAGTGAGGTAAGCCAAAGGTGGTGCATGCCAACAGGCTTTGTCATTATCATGGTCCAGGACATTTCAGTTGGGGCAAAGTGAACAATGGATCAAAAGACACTGCTGAAGATGTGTCACCTGAAAAAGCCATTGTCGAAGAAGAAACTATACCCGGTTTTGAGAAGGGAAACAGTGAAGCCCTTGATGAAGTTACTACCACTGATGTGATTATTACCGATAATATGACATTTCCTGATGCAGCAGATGAACCCAAACGTGGGACGAACAATACTAAGGAAGGAGCAGTGTTACGATAGCGGAAGTCACTTGAGGCTAGTAACACGTCATGAGATTCTAGAAAGATCATGACCATTCGTGAAGCCTTAAGTGTTCTCCAGACGCCCTCTATTTCGTATATATAAGACCGGCGATAAGTGACGACATATATATATGAATAATTGCAGATTGAAGAGATAGAGACGGGCAAATGAGTCAAGCGTGGTAGAAAGTGCATGAATCATTCGTTGTGAATTATAGCGTGTGTTTAAGTTAAAGTGACTGTGGAAATTAAGTGTATTGCAAAGTTGAATTGAGAAATAATAAACTAGTTTTAATTAAGAAAGGACTTGTATCGATAAGTTTTTTTGGAAAGAAATTCTACGGAAAATTAACCAACGACCAGAGACATAACAATATGTATACCTAGTTTGAGAATGTAAATCAACGCAACAGATAAAATAATAAAATATGCAATCTCACTCTTATGTTTTTGATATCTAGCAATGACAAAGTAGCGATTATTCGTGTTATTTCAACACTTTAAAATACATTGCTTATTTTGTTTCTGTCAAATTTATATTAATTTTATATTAATTATATTTATAATTTTTTTTCTACAAATAAATAAACAAATGTGCGTCATAATAAGATATATCTAAGAGCAAGTTATTTAGCGGTATCGTAACGTGGAAAGCATTTTTGTCTTTTCATCCCAGTTTAAAGGTGGCATGTAAATCAAATAGTTTACTTCATACAAGCAAAGCCGTGGCAGCTATGTTAAAATCCAGCCTTATCAGGCGATAGCACTGTATTGATAACGACACACTAAATATACAGTTTACAAGCTTAATTTTCACATATATTAATCATTAGCTTTAAGTTCCCCAGTGGGCCAGCGATAAGACCTACACAGCGTGGTCACAAGTAAATATACACCACCTTTTCAGAAAGAATGAAATATATCAGTCATATTCACATGAATTGATATATTTATAATTTAATTAATATCTAGTAGATCTTCCTTTCGTTGATCCTTTGGGGCATCGTGAGAATCATCTCGTCAATTTTAGATTGTGGAATTTTCGTCCACTCTTACTTCAAAACTTGGAGTAGGTCGCTCTTCAAAGTTGGTTTTTTTGTTGT
>NW_013668019.1:104474-110320 GCF_000517525.1 Limulus polyphemus | reverse complement strand
AACAATATTCTCTCTGACTGCAGTTCAATTACTTGTTTTAGTTCTAACGCAATAACAACGAAAGTGTGGGTCTTACTACAAAGCAAAGATTGTAAGAAGGAAAAATATAAAATTCTTTTGTGGTACTAATAGTATTACATACAAATCACACAAGTTTTTCATTCTAAATACTGAATCATATTATTCTTATTATGAACTAAATATAAAATTATGCTAAATTATTGAGCTTAAAACTACAAATTTAAATTCAAAAGAATATAAAAAATCACAAACTCTTTCAGTTCAAAGTCCTAAATCTAATTCATGTAAAGACTTTGCACTCGCCACTCGGTAACTCTTAACTCTAACAATCGTGAATCAACTTCTTTCCTAAAAAATATATCCATTTTGAGTTAATTTTTCAATATAATGATTAATATAAACTGATATACCATGCAGCATGACTTAAGCTACTATACAAGAAAAATAAAAGTCACGTATATCCCATGCAGTTTTTTCCAGAAGCAACTTTTCTAGCGCTTATAGAAAAGCCCTATTGGCCAGTACTAAATACAACCTCTACATATAATAGCAGTTACTATAATAAGCACCACCCACATTCATATTGTAAAATCCAGAGAACAACGTTTCATCACGTGCTTTCCTTATCATCCTATGATTTGTCAAATGGGAGATACAGCAATCGGAATAATTTGTACTGAAATTGACACTTTCGACTAGGATTGGCTAAAAGTTTTACAACTGAGGTTTAACACGCCCAGACGCAGTTTTATAAAGAAAACAAACTAGAAAAAGGTTTAGATACCAATCATAGATGGCAGAACCAGTGCTGAGGTGAAAGGAAATATCTTAAAAAAACTTTTGAAAAAAACATTTCTTCATAAGAGGAACCACCCATTTGTTCTTCTTTGTTATTATTTAATATTATTCCGCCAGCCTACAACAAAAATGGCTGTGAGTATTGTAATAAAACCTGGGCAACATTACTAAACACATCATTGCACATTGTGTAAAGTTGTTTTTAAGTTTATTTCACTGCCTAGCAAATATCAGAGGCTGCATACCATTGACATCCAATCGTATCAGTGTAGTCTGTGGTATATAAGGAGCCTCATAATCTAATATACATGCATACGTATATAGCTGCCGTGCAGGCCGTGGATGTAATTTAATGTTTATATGGTAGGCATGATCCATGCAACATAGCAATTATTAACTTACTATTGTAACTGTATTGATGTTGTGTATCATTTTTTTTATGTATAGGGTTCCTGCCCTTTCGGACACTACACTGCTGACAGGATCACAGTTTGTTTGTTTTTTACCACTGCATACTCGATTTTGGCCATGTTACACAAACATCTAAAACGTTACACAAACGTCTAGGCTGTCTCTCACAACAGAAATATTTAAGCCATAGTTTAAAAGATACCACCAAGCTCAGTTTCGAGCATTGGATCAACAATCACGATGTCTGCTGATGGTAAGTGTCGAATTATAGCCAATTATATATACTGCAGATAGAGCAGCCATCCTTGAAGCTAATTATAAAGAGTAGCAAGAATCCTGCAAGCAGGAGATTGCGAAAATGATGGCGATTCTAGGCGAAAGTAATGCAGAAATTTTGCAGTGATATATTTTATTCAGAAAATATTTAGTTTCATTAAAAGTATGCAGCAGCGACAAATCACTATAGTTGTGACGATATAAGAGAATCGTAGAAGTGACACGACTCAAATTCCATCAGAAATGGAGGGGGTAAAGGTATATTAATATAATCAATTCATAATCGTTAATTAACACGTTTTCGACCTTGTAGAGTGTACAAAATGTCACTCTAAGAATAAATCTAACCATCTGCAGCAAAACCGTAACCAGATTACTATGGTCAGCGGAGAACAGGAGGAAGAAGGAAATATAACAACAATAAGAAATATTAAAATGCTTATTTGTATACACACTGTCTTATATTTGCATTGAATGTATATGCATGCATCTATACAACTTTAAAATACACAAACTGTTAAAAATCAATGCCGCTGGGTTGTACATATTGTTAAATAGCAAGATGGATGGGTTACTTATGTACTTTGTTGAGTAATGAATGAGCTATGTTGTGAAACACAATGTTGAATGGATTATTGCCATCTTTCCTCTACAAGTTTTCTTATTTATGAATGCTTTACAGTTTTGTTCATTTATTTCAAATATTATATATGTATATATATCCATCTAGCAAAATAAGATTTTTACTTTAATATGCCACTTTTAACATGTTTTTATAATTGATCAAGTCTTGCCTACAGACATTCTGTAAAGTCAGTTTATAGAATGAGAGAAGTCTGTGAAGAATAGAGTGGTTTTCTTTTTATGTTTATGACCACATAGTCTTTGTTTGTTTGTTTTACATTTATTACAAAGCTACTAAGGCTGACTTTCGCTAACCCTACTTTTGAACTGCCGACCAGAGAAAAGGCAACCGGGCGGCAGCACCCACCGCCAATTCTCGGGGCTACTGTTTTTACCAACGAATAGCGGATTTGACCGTCACATTTTAACCTACAGATTGCGATTGGAGCGCCCTAACCAACAAGCCAAGGCAGGTCTCTCACCGAGAGTCAAGGTCATGTAATTCAAACACTCCGTGTAACCTTATGTATCCACCGAGAAACTGATAATGTTTATGTTTTTGTACAGAAGATAAAGAATATTTAAAAGTTTCAATAACACCATTATAAGAATCGGTAACCATTACAGACGTTTTTCTTTTGATACCTTTTACACAATCTAAGCTTGTTTATTCAGTAAAAACTACACAGGAAACTGTCATACTATTATAAATGTTCTGTTCGAGTATTATATTTAACGTCTGTATTATGTTTGTTTTGTGTACTACTATAGACAGTAAAAGATGCAGAACAATGAAAATGTCCACATCTGTTTTAATTTTGATGCTACATATACGACGCTTCCAATAACTTCAGTAACGAAGTTCTGTAAATTCAGTTTGACACTGAAACTTTTAATCTTCAAATTACCGACTTCATTTTATTTATACAGTTTACTACTACTACTGAGGTCCATATATTGCATCACGTTGAGTAATTGTGGTTTTGTCTGTTACAACTCTCACTGTAAATAACTAACCATAAGCAATGAAATAATTCATTTTGTGAAATACACAGACCCCCAATAAGAATTAGTGAGAGCAATTGCAGTATTGATGTCATTTTGTTAAACACTTTTGTGCGACTCATTATTAGGGTTTCTGTAACCACCGAAGTCACAGATACACGTGCAATTTGGTGTGTACATAGTTAAGAGCAATGTGTTTAAAAAAACCTATAGGGATTAGACCTGAACAGCAATTCTAGGTATAAATACCACCATACGAAGAGTGGTTCATAGATCAATCGACATATTAGGTCACAGAGTTCAGCAATACTCGTGGAAAACATGATCGTATTTCCTTTATACTGTTGGGCATCGATACTGACATAGTTTGAAATTCAACTAAAAGTATTCTTCAAACTAAAACTAAGGAACAAGAAAAGTAGTTCAAACTATCTCAGTCGCGAGAAGATTCTCTTTCCTTTACTGTTGTAAAATCCTCCGTTAAGTATAAGTTCTGTGTGTTATTAATCATAGATATGAAAAGGTAAAACTGCTTTGTGGATGTGCCTTTTGGCATGTATTGCTGCATTTTTCTATATACCCATATTAATGATAAAGTTGTGGCATTATCAGCAATATAAAGCTACATACACAGATGACTGGTGAAAAATATATTGCCTTGTTCATATTAAGTCGTGACCGAAAGCGTTAAAACATAGAAAGACAGGTTCTACTGCGATTTCCATCTTGATGTAATATGTTGAACGTGTACTGCCCTTTAAAGGAAAACAGTGTCAGTGCTTACAAATTTATTACTTAACAGAGATACAAAGAGGTCTAAAGTTGGTCTAAATATTCTAAAGGATCGTTTCATACTTACTTCCTTAGATTTGAAAGTTATCAAAAGTATGAATAGTAAATATAAGAAAGCGTTGCAAGTATAAATACTGTGGCGTGTTGTCGCAGACTTGAGCCGTGACACCAAGGGCGACATATTCAGCATTTATATATGTATTATATATATCTATGTATGATTCAAGGCTAATCCCTAAACATTTGACATTACAATGTCACCAGTGATGGACTTATGGCTGGAACAAGCTGTCATAGCTTTCCGTGGAAAGATACCGGTAGACCAAAAAGAAGATACTAAAAAGAAGCAAATCTTGAGAAACAACATAATGAATAGTATTGGCAAAGGAAGAACAGCTCACCCACAGGACAAAATGAATACTGCCTAAACAATACCACAACACCCAAAACTATCGCTATCATTCGCAGACTGGTCATTCAGGGTTGTCAGGTTGACGATACATTTCAGCAATAAACAAACAGCACTCAGTCCACTTGTTTTAAAATAATATATTAAACAAGTCAAACATATAAACAAATGTTCTTTATACTTCCTCAACTAATTTGTTATTTATATTTACAATCATCTACACAGTTTTGTCCTCAATATTCTCAGTCTGGTCGTTTTTTTTTTGTCAACATTTTTGTCTCAATTACGCATTTCCACCACATTTACCAATCGAAGAGAAAACATGTCTGTTCATACGGTTTGGATTCAGTGTGAGTTCCTCTAGTCAAAACCTTTAAATTGTTTGTTATATGACATAGCTTGCCAGTCTTCTTTTGCGTTTATCAGAATGTGTAACTCATACGTGTTCAGGATTATTCTGTCACTGCAGAAAACGAAGTTAAGGATAATGACAATTATGCCTTGCTTGGTGAACACGACTCACAAATATGCATTTCCATCAAGTCAAAGCGGATAATCTCTCCAACTCTGAGTCATTACTCACACTTTCCAGATACTTCTACACAAGTGGTTTAGTCAATAACCTTTTTTTGCCAACCCAAGTCAGATGGTACTTCTGCTCCATCAACATGTTATTCCCTAAGCATATTCTTTCCCTGGTGCAAAACGTCCAAACTATTTGCAGTCATATGAAATTAATGAAGACCTAGTTCCTTCTTTTTCTAGAGAGAATCAGAAATTCTCTCACTCTCAGAGTTGGACTTAGCTGTTATGTGCTTTAAGTTCAGTAGAAACGTGTAGAACAAGCCTCATTCTTGGGTATAAGATTCAAGGATGCGGTAAGTTTAGCACATTCAATGATGAGAACAAACCTTAGACTGTTATAATATCTTTGCGCTGCAACTTAGCTGTGGAGTATATCTTCATCTTCATAACTTCGCCTATACGAAGGTTCGAAATACGCAATACAGCCAGAGGATAGTCAAGACATTTTTCTTTAAGCAACTGCCAGGCGCTCTATGTTTGTGATGTCAATTGGAACACCAAGAAACATTGTAACACCATTTTTCATGACCTCGGATATTTTGTTACTCATTGAATTCGGCGATATGTCTGTCTATGGTTGTGCTATGGTAAGTGTTGGTGTAATAATTTACAATTTATTCTCTTGATTACTCCAACTGTCACACTGAAGGCTTAGTGTGCGTGCTTCAATCACATCAGTTTTACATTTCGATCAATCTTTCAAACTACTTTCAGTTAACAGTTAATAATGGGTTGGCAGTTGTACTTATGTTCATGCGTATACTTCTTACATATATTATTGGATTTAGCATTTACTAGATATGTGCTAGTCTTTTATATATATAAGACGGTCACAACGTGACGGACAAGAGAGGTAATAATCTAACTGATATATATACCCTGTATGAATGTATTTAGCCTGTTTCAAGCTATGACATTCCAACAT